>NW_013563251.1:0-84055 GCF_000968595.1 Rasamsonia emersonii CBS 393.64
CCACGCGGTGGTAGTAATTCCACAGATGGGGATACTCCGTTGAGGACAGGATCGATGCCTTGTGCTGCTGCATATCCCTCAACAACGGCCACAGTGCACAGTCATCAACGCCAAACGCCGCTCCGGAGATGTAGTGGTGTCCGTGACTCTGCTCCTGTTCTTGCAGCATCTGCTCCCACAATGCTAAATCACTAAAATCTTTCACATTGCCTCTGCATCGTCGCCAGCTTGCCGTCAGTTCGGCAATCTGTTCCAGTTGCGATCCCCCGCGGAGGATGTCCACTCCTGGTCTGGGGCTTTCATTCAACTGCGCCAAATACGAGAGAATGTCAATATCGCCTGTCACAGTGGTCTTCCCGTCGGGACTGACGTAGACCAGCTGACCAGTAGAGCTGGGGCCTTCTGTCTCGTATCGCATCCCATTCTCTGTCAGAGCGAGCTGCACACGCATATCTGCCACCGGATCGCCGCTGAGGACCAACCGCGCCACAGCCGGCGTCACAAAATTGACCACGTCAAACCCTCCGCCATACACCGCATCCCAGTCGAAGTCCGTGTCGCGGTTCTCCCGCCCAAACGCCTGGATCAGTCGCTCCGTTTCGGCCGCGTCGCCATGTATCACCGGGCGGGCGGCGCCTTCAGTCTTGGCCACCGCGCCCTGACCCCAAATGGTCTGCTTGGTCGGATGGATGAAAGTGCCGATGGAGCGGAACGTCAGCGAGATACGCTCGCCGTTAAAGGCCCGCTCTTCGGCCGATTTGGCTTCGTCAGGACGTTTGTCTGCGCGGATTCCGTGCAGCCACCGCATGTTGGTCTTGGGGCCCAGGACAAACACCGAATTATGTGGCATGGGTATTCGTTGCGTCTGACGTCCAGCGCCACTGCTGCTGTCGTCCTCAGCTGTCTCCGTGCCAGACGCTTTGGTCCGCAGAATCATGGTCCGCTGCGCCCCCAGGCTGACGTTGCAGATGGAAGTACCACGAACAATGTCAAGCGTCTTATCCGAATGTTCTGAGATCCGGTCCTGCCCGCTTCGATACAGTTGGATGAGCACATGGTTCAGCGAATGCCCGAGGATGCCTTCGACGACTTGGCGAATGCGGTCCACCGTCGGGGTGAATGGGAGCAACGGCGGCGACTCATCCGCTGGATGGCGATAGATGGGGATCGAGCCGTCCGGCAGGACAGCGCCCTGGACAGCCACAAGGCGTGGCACCTGTCCTGACAGGTGGTACATCTTCTGCCAC
This sequence comes from Rasamsonia emersonii CBS 393.64, assembly GCF_000968595.1. Classification (NCBI taxonomy): domain Eukaryota; kingdom Fungi; phylum Ascomycota; class Eurotiomycetes; order Eurotiales; family Trichocomaceae; genus Rasamsonia; species Rasamsonia emersonii. The sequence continues at coordinate 1,248 of NW_013563251.1, forward strand.
TGCACCTCCTGGCGGATGTTGGGAAAGGCGTCTGGCGGCAGGTCCACATTGTAGATGATGCGAGAGTCGCCCTCCCCGATATGATCGCCGGGTCCGAGCATGCCATCGGCCTCTGTCTTCTTCTTATTCTTTGTTGTTTTTGGCGTTGTTGTTGTTGTTGTTGTTGTCGTCGACGCCGTCGGGGGTGGAGTGGAAGGAGCAGCAGTGGGAGCAGTCGTGGTGGTAAGGACGGGGGAAGTCGAGGATGTCCGTCCGGAATTGGATTCCGCCGCGCGAGATGAGCCCGGCCGACGGGCGGAAGGCGGAGAGTCGGCGGGCCTCCGGGGACGGCGGACGCGAGTGACGGGTCTGTAGACGGTTCCCCCCGGGTGGGTCTCCCGCGAAGGGCGGGTGGAGGACCGTGGATACTTGGAGGGAGGCAGCAGCCAGGGTTCCTTATCTGAACCGTCGGCGTCCAAGTCAGGGTCTGCCTCGATCACCGTCGCCGCAGCCGACAGCGACTCGACGTGGCGCAGGCGCGCGGGGTCACGGGGTTGTGGGGGATTGGGAGGCGGAGAGCCCTTGACGGCGAGATGGTCCATGACACCCTCGATTCCGGCAGATGTCGTCGCGCGGGATCCCAGGCGGGGATGAGACCGTCCTGGTCGTTGTGCCTTTTCCTGATCTTGTCCCGGAGAGGAGGCATGGGCAATGTCGTGAGTCTCCTGCCATTCCTGCTCCTCGAGCAGCTCCTGGACAGAGATGCCGTTCGCACCCATGATATCAGCCATACGACGGATGGCCTCCTCGTGTCGAGCAAAACTGCGGAAACCCAGACAGTCTTCTACCAGAGTCAGCGAGAAGCCCTGACGGGCGGCATCGAGGGCGGTAGCATAGACGGAGACATTGGACAGGCTGCCACAGAGATACAGTTCGGTGACGAAGCGTGAGCGCAACGAGAGCACTAGGCCGGGCGACTGCAGGGCCGAGTAGTCCGACTTGACGATGACAATGTCGTTCTCGGGATCGACGGCGGCGACGATCGGGGCAGGGAATTGAGCACCCGACGTCTGGGCACGGCAAGCCGGGTCTGGACCGGACAGAAAGGCCTCGGGATCGGTATCATCCTCGTTCTCCGTCTCTTGTCGATCCCGCCCTGCCTTCTTCTTGTCTTTCTTGCTGTCGAGCGGTCCGGCATCGAGGACGATGCGCTCGCCGCCGCTGTCCGGGTCGACGAGGGGCCGCGAGTCCTCGTACTGCGTGCGGACCCAGACGACATCGCCGGTACGACGAAAGCTCTGGACTAGCGTGGGGATGAGATCGATGAAGTCCTGGGTGTTCTGGACGGGGAGACGGCCGGACGGGCGGACGAAGTCATTCTGGAGATCGAGCAGCAGCAGGGCTTTGCGGGTCTGGATGGAGGGGCCACGAAGCAAAGAGGAGGGGAGGGCCGTGGCGCTCATGATGTTGGCCTCATGGTTTTGTTTTAGTCGTAGACTTTTTCGTGCGGGGCGTGGAGAGGACGCAGAGGGCGACAGACAGTGGCATACACACGGTGGGGACCGCCAGAGACGAGGCAGGATGCACGCGAGGAAGGAGATTGCGCTGTCAAAGTGGGATGGATACTGGTCTCGAGGGGAGGTGAAACGGCGTGATGATTGTGCTCAGTGGCCTGGACGACGAGACGAGTCACAGCGAGGATCCGAGTGTCTGGAGCAGCCGACGCCGCTAGCGCAACCACTGGCTGAGCGCCTCCGCCATCACTGCGCGCCGAGACGACGCCTCCGGATCGCGAACACAGCACTGCAGCTGCCAGTCTGCTGGAGATCTGCTCTTCTTGAGTTTTGACAGCTGCTCAGCCGCGGTTCGTGTCGTCGATTGGACAGCGCGCTGCTGCCCGTGATTGGCGGGCGAGGCACGGCGCGCTGATTGGTGCGGCTCCGACATCGGCGGCGGCTGCCGACACCGCACTAACTCCGCGGAGACCCGGCCCAACTCCGGCCGTCACCTGACCGCCCAGCCTGTGCGGGAATGCAGCCTCGTCCAGCTTACTATAAGTGAGAGAACTTCCTCTCCTCCAGTTTTCAATTCGAATCGAATATTTCCAATTCCACTCTTCCATCCATCGCCCACAATGGCCTCCAAGACCCTGCCCCGTGCCCTGCGCCTGTCGACCCGCGTGGCCGTCCCCCGCCGCTCCCTGGTCACTGCTGCCCGGGCTCGCCCGGCCCTGGCTGCTGCTCCGGCTGCACGCAGCCCGGTGGTCGTGCCTACGCGTGGTGTCAAGACCATTGACTTTGCCGGCACCAAAGAGACCGTCTACGGTGAGTGCTTCTGCAGAGGGAACTACGATTGGAGCTGGTTTTTTTTTTGTTCTACGGCAGCTGACTCGAACAGAGCGTGAGGACTGGCCTCGTGAGAAGCTCCAGGAGTACTTCAAGAACGACACGCTCGCCCTCATCGGCTACGGCTCCCAGGGCCACGGCCAGGGTCTCAACCTGCGTGACAACGGCCTGAACGTCATCGTCGGTGTCCGCAAGGATGGTGCCTCGTGGAAGGAGGCCGTCCAGGACGGCTGGATCCCCGGCAAGAACCTGTTCGACGTGACCACTGCCATCGAGAAGGGCACCATCATCATGAACCTGCTCTCCGACGCCGCCCAGTCCGAGACCTGGCCCACGATCAAGCCCCTGCTGACCAAGGGCAAGACCCTGTACTTCTCCCACGGTTTCTCGCCCGTCTTTAAGGACCTCACCAAGGTCGATGTTCCCAAGGACATCGATGTGATCCTCGTCGCCCCCAAGGGCTCTGGTCGTACGGTGCGCTCGCTCTTCCGCGAGGGCCGCGGTATCAACTCGTCGATTGCCGTCTACCAGGACGTCACCGGCAAGGCCAAGGAGAAGGCCATTGCCATGGGTGTCGCCATCGGCTCGGGCTACCTGTACGAGACGACCTTCGAGAAGGAGGTGTACTCGGACCTGTACGGTGAGCGAGGATGCCTGATGGGCGGTATCCACGGCATGTTCCTGGCGCAGTACGAGGTGCTTCGGGAGCGCGGCCACTCGCCGTCCGAGGCCTTCAACGAGACGGTCGAGGAGGCGACGCAGTCGCTGTACCCGCTGATCGGCGCCAACGGCATGGACTGGATGTACGCGGCGTGCTCGACGACGGCCCGCCGTGGCGCCATCGACTGGGCTCCCAAGTTCAAGGAGGCGCTCAAGCCGATCTTTGACGAGCTGTACGACAGCGTCAAGGATGGCAAAGAGACGAAGCGCGCGCTGGAGTACAACTCGCAGAAGGACTACCGCGAGCGCTACGAGAAGGAGATGGAGGACATTCGCAACCTGGAGATCTGGCGTGCGGGCAAGGCCGTGAGGTGAGTCGAACCATCGGCTGTTTAATTAACCGTGATACTAACGGATGTAGATCTCTGCGCCCTGAGAACCAGAAATAAGAACCAGAAATAAGCTTGCTTATGATTTTCCTTTTTTTTTTACCTCTCATGTAATGTAGATACGCGAATGAATCAAAAAAGAAGTCGTTTGTTATGAATCTTGTACTTTTACGGATAGGCATGCTCATCGATACAGATAGGGAACTGTGTGGGGAATCAGATCGATCTCCGATGCATCGGACTAAATTCCGCCGTAACAATTATCTATCAATCTCCCCGCCTGCCCCAATTAATATTATCAATTCGCTTCAACTCTTTCTTCTCAATTCTCTTGCTGATAATATCACTCTCTTTTTCTATCGCGTAATTCAACATACTCAGTTCAGTCAGTCAGTCAGTCAGTCTGCTGAAAAATGACCGAACCATCAAACTGGCTCCCCCTCACCCCCGCCAACGTCCGCGCCGCCCACGCGCGCATCGCATCCCACATCCACCGCACGCCCGTCCTAACCTGCCGCACGCTCGACCGCATCGCGTCCACGCCGCAGGACCCAGCCGACCTGGTGGGCACGGCCTGGGAGGGCCAGACGCCCGCGCGGCCGCGGTTCCGGTTTTTCTTCAAGTGCGAGAATCTGCAGCGCATCGGGGCATTTAAGCCGCGGGGGGCGTTTCATGCGGTGCTGAGGCTGTTGGATGAGAGGGGGAAGAAGAGGTTAGGAGGAGGGGGGTTATTACGCATAGTTCTGGTGAGTCAATTCAGCATCTATGAATGTGCTGTATACAAGGTATGATCGATCGATTAATGTAGACGTCTAGGTAACCACGCCCAGGCCCTCGCCCTCGCAGCCGCCACGCTCTCCATCCCCGCGTACATCGTCATGCCGTCCATCAGCACGCCCTCCAAGATTGCATCGACGCAGGCGCTGGGCGCAAAAGTCGTCTTTAGCGGCTCGACCAGCACCGAGCGCGAGGCCGTGACGGAGCGCATCCAAGCCGAGACGGGAGCCATCTTTGTCCCGCCGTACGACCATCCGGACATCATCCTGGGCCAGGGCACGGTGGGGCTGGAGCTGGAGGAGCAGTATGCGGAGTTGAAGAAGGGGGAGAAAGAACATGGTGAGGATAATGATGATGAGGAACCCGTTCTCGACGCCGTCTTCACGCCCATCGGTGGAGGGGGTCTCAATGCCGGTGTTGCGACGTACTTTTCTTCCACCACGGAGGAAGACAATTCTTCTTCCTCCAAGAAGAAAAAGACAAAGGTTTTCGGCGCAGAGCCCTCCTTCGAAGGCGCCGACGACTGCCGGCGCGGTCTGGCAGCAGGATCCCGCATCGAGACCGTCTCGTCCAAGACCATCGCCGATGGCCTGCGCACGCCGGTCGGCGTCAACAACTGGGCTGTCATCTCGGACCCGAGCAAGGTCGCGGGCGTGTACGCCGTCAGCGACGAGCAGATCAAGAAGGCGATGCGGCTGGTGCTGGAGCGGATGAAGGTGGTGGTCGAGCCGAGCGCGGTGGTCGGGCTGGCCGTTTGTCTGTTCGACGAGGATTTCCGCCGGCTTGTCGAGAAGGAAGGCGGCGAGAAAGGGTGGGATGTAGGCATCGTTTTTAGCGGGGGCAATACGACGGTCGAGGCGATTGCTAGTATGTTTGGCAGTAAATAGAACTGTAGATATGACATGTATATATCTATATATACACAAGCTGGAAGCGAGTTACGACGTGATGATACTGAATGGAATGAAATAATGACCGAATTTGTCGCGATATCAAGTCGCGATCGCACAGGGTTATCTCCTGATAGGTAACAGGCTACTATCTATGCCATAGTGTCAGATTATATCTGCATCCTCGCTTCGCTCGGATTGCTCATAAACACACCCTCCCTTCTCACCCAGAACGGAAACCCCCCTCGCTCAGGCATCCGATTCAACGCATTGAGCACACTCAACGGCCACTCTTCCCTCCCCCACGGGTCCACCCAGGCCGAAAACTTCCCTCTCTGAACGACCTCCTGCCGGATGGGCGCGTCTCGCTCGGCCTCAGCCACGGTCGTCTCGGGCCCAAACGGCCGCACGGCGTCGCGCTGGACGACGAGTCGCAGTGTCGGAAAGGTTCCCCACGGAGGAGGCAGATGCGGTCGAAAGGATGGCGGGCCCGGAGCTAATGTTGCGTAGGGAGTAGGCAATGAAGAGGCAGCCCGCGAGACGCCCCAGGTCGTGTAGACGATGGCGCAGTCAAAACACGTCTGCAGACGGCGTAGCTCTGCGACCAGCTCCCGGTACAGCACCGTCAGGTGGAAGCTCCGGTTCTGCTCGCGGTCGCGCGCAATCTCCGCCGGGCTACGTCCGATGTCCTCGGTGCGGGCGACCTCGTCGCGTAGCCGGTCCTGCCAGTAGAAGGCGCTGGCGCTGTCGAGCATGATCGCATGCAAAGGCCGCGCCGCGGATACGTGGCGGTTGAGATCGAACAGATAGCCATCGAGGGTCTGGAGGGTGGAGAGCAGCGCAGACGACGACTGGGGACGGAAGACGTGGACGTGCTGGAGGGCATTGTGCAGGAGAGAGGTAAGATCAGCATCTTCTTCTTCTTCTGGCTTTCCTGACTTCTCTGGCCTGTCTGCTGCTGTTCGTTTGACTTTCTGTTGGACAATGCCGGCAGCGACCTCCCACAGTCGATCGGCATCGAACCTGCCATCCGAGTCGAGCAGGACTATTGCTGCTTCGCGACCTCCCAGAGGGATTCCGCGATACGCCGGTGGCAGGACAGCGATGGCGGCAAGATAATAGAGCAGCTGGGTCTTGCCTGCGCCGGAGGATGGGCTAGATATTTCCAGCACGGGCAGTCTCTTCTGCCTCTGACTGCGATTAGGGGCTGGCGGTGCAGTCGGTTCTGCTGGACGATCATTCGGATGCTGGACTTCGGCGCCAGCTGCGTCTTCAGCTTCTCCTCCTTCAGGACCCTCCGGGCGAGTGCTGGGTTGGGCTGGAGCTGTCGTGGTCTTCCCCCTGTCGAGGAAGATATCGAGCAGGTCATCGAGTTGTTTCACCCCAAGATAGGAGGCATTGCCTTCTGCGTCTGCACTTTGTAGATACTGATCTGCGAGATCATGGAGGAGCTGCGTGCAAAAATATTATACCCATGTTAGCATATGTCAACGACAATTGTTCACAAAATTGCAAAAGAAAAACAAATTCAATTCATATCCATTAAAAATCAAATTTCATCTAAAATTCATAAAGAAAAAAGACGATAACCCACCTCATCCAGTCTCTCCTCACTCACCTCCCCCAGCAGTCTCTCCCCAAGTGCGGCAGCGGCGGCACTCATCCCTCTCCCTCATTATTTGCAAGTCATTCAGGCATAATTTCTCACAATGGATATCTAGTCCTCTCTTATTAACAGCTCGAGTCGTGTTGGCTTGGTATAAACGTGGGTGGGTTGGTGAATTAGATGTTGATAGGGTAGTTCGGAGATCGTGCCCTTCTCCGCTGCGGAACGCACGGCTGGAGCTCGACTGAAAGATTGGTGACGAGCTGGAAAATCACGAGAGAGCACTCTTTCTTTAACGACACAACAATCAATTCAACAAACGAGACCAATCCTCCAAATCAATCGCATTACATCCACCAAATTAAGAAAACAGGGGAAAACCGAAAGAAAGGGGGGCAAAAAAAAAAGGCCAAGTCCGAGTTCTAAAGCAAACCAACGCAACGCAACAATGGCCCCCCTCGTCCCCGTCTTCTCAGCAACCGACCTGCCAGACCGCGTGCAGATCGTGCACAGCGCCTTCAAGGAAAAACGACGCAAGGGCGAGCCGATCGACCTCGAAAAGTGCGCTCTGCTCGAGATGGTGCAGTACTCATGCAATCCGCCCTCGGAGGGGATCCAGCCGCCGGGAGTGGTGAAGTGCAAGCCTGTTGTGAGGCTGTTTAGGAGGTTGAAAACCCTTTGAAAAGTTACTTTGTTTCGTGCGCAATAATATGCTGATTGATTGATCTACGCAGATGCGCTGGTGGTCTCACAGTCGAAACGACCGCTTGGGAACGGACGAGAGAATCGGCGCCGACGACGACGACGACGAAAAGCAGTGATGGCAAGCAATAGCGAGACATAAACATGAACAATACAAGGAGGTCATACACGGGCTGGTCCTGGTTATGTCTGCAGCCGTATTGTATGATATATAGCCAGATTGTGGCTAAAGTAGATTGTACTTTACTTTTATTTGGGTCACGGGCGTTATACGGGTAGGAGTTCTACTAACGGGTTTATGGAGTGGACTTTTTTTTTTCAGCACTAGTTATTCGCATCTGTCATGATGACATGTGCCATGGCATTGCTCTCTCCCACTTCTGTATGTACAGTACATTACATTAAACAAACCCACGGGTATCTTGCATTTTAGCAATAACAGAACGAAAATGAATCCCCCAACGCCTGACCTAACCCACTCCTTTTCCGAAATGCGTAATGCAATGCTCCTTAAATGTATGCCGAATTTATGTGCTCACCCAGCGCTCACCCTCGACACAGCAGCATCCTTCATCTCGACTACTTTTTCCGTCTTTTCCGTCTTCTGCGGCCCCGTCGTCGCGGTCTTCCGCCAGAACCCCCTCTCGCAGTTAACAATCGGCCCCAATTCAATGTTGGCCAACGGTGACTTCAATTGTTTCTGCGCCGCGCCGCTGTCGATCTCCATCGGCTGAACATCAGTAGTGCCCGGCACGTTGTTCTTCTGCTGCGCCTTCTTGACCAACCCCCGCACCGTCTTCTCAAACATGGTCTCCATGTTCTCATGCTTCCGACCCCACAAGCGCTTTTCGCGCTGCCCGGCACCAGCCGCCTGCGTGTCCCGAAAGGCAGCGCGGGCCAGTTTCCGCAGGGCCTCCTCTCCGTGCCGACCGTCCTCCGTCGCGCGTTCTCGGATCTTACGGGGATCCAGTTCTCGTTCTGTGAAGACGGGGGTATGTCGATAGGTGTGTTTGCTGGGAAATTGCGGGAAATGCGGAGGGATGTACTTGCTGCGCATGCGGTCCTCCTCGCCGCTAAGATGCGGGTCGAGGATAGGCATGCCAGCGAAGGAGTCAAAGACATCCTTTTCTTCGGGAGGAGGACTGGGCAACAGCGTCGGTGTCGGGGCGACCGCACTCTGCGGTTTGAGGTGGGGAGTCAGGTCGTCGACGCTGATAAAGGACCTGCGCAGCGCATGCTCAAAGTCCTGCGGGATGGGCTGGGTGCGGCGACAGGAGGTCATGTTCTGACGCACAAAAGAGGCGAAGTGGAGGATATCTAAGCAAAATGTAAGTCTTCAGGAGCATGCATACAAAATATACTTGTCAGTCAGCGTACACTCTTCCGTAGCATTGCGGAGACTGTCCAACGCAACGGGCTCTGCGAGGTCAAATCCAGTTTCCTTCAGTACCTGCCCAATGGCACGATTCAGCAGATGAGTGATGGTCCCATCGTCTGGGATGGCTGGCTCGCAGAGGCCGGGCTGCACGGGGACCTGGAGTCGATGGTGGTGATGATACGGCCGTTTCGGACGTTTCGCGACGGGCTCCCCTGATGATGACAGCGAAGATGGTGACCGCTTGATGGGAGGATCTGGAGATGGTATGGCATCCGCCATACCGTTTTGCTGCATGGTGAGAGGAGGGCGCTGGCGGCGTAAGAGTCGACAGACGATCGACGTAGCTTGTTGATGCGAAGCTGTCGGTCATGACGGGAAGGGCGATCACGTGACATACAGCTGCAAACAGCTGCAGATCAGTGTCAATTGACCCTTTGCAAGTGATTCGAAAGTATAAGCAATTCTATAATTCAACTCGGATATTTTAATTACTCACAATAATGTCGTACAGTTCCCGGAACTACTCATCAAAGTTTCACTTCTAACGCCATCTGCGACTAGCAAAATTCATTTCTGCCTCAGGCATCAACTCGCCTCCGGCCATTTCCGGCTAAACCCAGTGCGGCCAGACTTGGCAATCGCATCACCCAACGTGCAGTCAGTCCGAACTTCCATCCTGCCTTTATCCGCCAGCAACTGCCTTTTCAGAGCTACTCCTCGACTACACTCGCAATCGATTGCACTCCGTCTTGCGCCGCAATGGCTTCCGCTCTTCCTCCCATTACTGGCGTAAGTGTGCCTTTTCCTGTCCTGCTCGTGCGATCCGGTCGTATCGGATTGAATCTCTTTCCTTCCTTTCTTCCGTTGAGTGGACTTCATTGACTGCGCAACCAATTGACTTGCCTTGACTTGTTGATTTACCTTACTGACTTATTTTCCTGCAGATGCTCCGCCGGGGCCTCGTCCTGGACCTTAGCACCGCTATTGGTGAGTTTTCACCATCCACCATCGCACTTTGCCTGAGATCAGAACACTCGATGGAAAGAAACGGGGGGAAAGCGCTGCGACAATCCAATCCAATTGGTGTGACTCAAGGCCGGATTAGTCGGAATCGCACCTCTGTCTGTGAAAAAAACAGAAATGATGACTGAAGTCAAGTCGTCCGGCGTGGTGTATGACGATCATACTGACAGGCCAATCTTCCACAGGTCTGGGAACCGCCTTCGGCTACCTGTGGTGGTACGGTACGTACAAACAAGAAAAAAAAATATACCAGAGCGTCTTCTATCCGGATTTCCAAGGCTAATCGCTCTATCTATTCGTATATTATATAGGCTTCCACCTTCCCCGCGTCCGCGCCCGTGACAACTTCTACTCTCGCCTCGAGAACGAGCGTGCCCGCGGCCAGGCATAAACTTGTCAATTGAGCCAAATCAACCAATCAATCCGCCAAGTCTTCCCTCTCTCTTCTCACTCCGCGCGGGACCGATAGAATTCTACAAAGAGGCAAACAAAATCGATACGGAATGAAATGAAAACTTCTTTCGTCGTTTTCAATTCAAGCCAAGCCAAGCAAACAACCAGCGGAGGGGAATGAAGGAGGTGATTATCTACTGTACCTGTATATAAAAACTAGACAAAAAAACATACTTGTTTGGGCAACCAATACCAGTCGTCAAGAATTTCCTTTGTTATTAATAACACACACTCTCTCACAGCAGTTCTACTATTTAAATAAAAAAGAGTAAAACAAGAGTAAAACAAGCACACAGCAAGGAAAATAAGGCGAGCAAAAAAATAAATTAAATTAAATTAAATTATAGGATGATAGAAGGTAATTCTTGTGTCGTATATGTTATATATTGTCATCAAGACCATTCCATTGCATTCCATCCCATGTATCATCATGTCATATCATATAATATCATGAATGCTACCTATCCTATCCTGTCGTATTCATTCCTATCCCCTTGTTCGTGCCAATTAAACCATTAAACCAAAGGAAACATCATTGTTGGCAGGTATGTAGATAGATAGGCAGAGAGATCGACAGACAGATAGACTAGACAGACAGATAGACAGATAAGTCAGTAAGTCCGTCTGTCGGTCTGCCTGTCTATCCCTCTCTCATACACACACACTTTCTCTATGTGCACTCGTGACATTGAAGGGAGAAGAGCGTAATAAAAAGGAATTTCCACAGCGACAAAAACCAAACAGACAAAAAAAAAGTCATAAAAACAAGCCAAGTGAGGCAAGGTAAGGTATAGATAGATAGATAGATGGACAGAAAAAGGGTAACTGCTCATTCATCATCTTTTTTTCACTTCATCGCTGCATTTCTCTTCTCTTCTCATTTCATAAATTCATTACTTCTCTTTCTCGCGTTGAAGCTTGATCAGAAAATCAGAAATGAGGAAAAATAATAAATATTCCATAAGCAATCAATCGCATAACGCTTAAATTGAAAAAAAAAATAAAAGTTAAGAAAGGGCCTCGGGGGAAAAAAATATATTAACGCTTTCATTGATATCACTCTTTGTCTTATCAAAGCAAAGCAATGCAAACAAACTATGACTATGCACTGTATGCACTCTATCGAAGCACGCGCTCGTACTGTATTCCTCGGATGGTACCGCCGGCCATTGCCGTGCGCACGTTGCGCTTGAACCCTTCCCTGTTCGTTCGCAGGTCGTCTGCAGCTTCCTTGTTAAGGGGGTCGGAGGCGTTTGGTTCGAGGAAGAGGAACTACCCAGAGAAGAAAAAAAAGTCAGCATGGAAAACCGTGTATATATAGAAAGAGAGAGAGGGATATGACACACCTGCATCCCCACAATAACAGCATTCAGGTTCAACACCGGCTTCCAGTCCTCCCGCAGGATGTTCAAGCACACGTTCCCTTCCAGGTCGATGTTCGGATGGTAGATCTTTTGCGTGCATTTCACCTTGGGCGGGTCGTGGGGAAAGTTCTGGTTGATCGAGAAGGTGAAGTTGAAGGATCCGCCCTTGTACATGCCCTCGTCCGGCTCGATGGTGAGCGTGAAGTTGAGGATGTCGTCCGGGTTAGGGAAGCTCATTTTCATTGTGCTTCCCAGGGATAGTTCTTGCAGGTCTGTAGATATATATATCCCCGACGAGGGAGAACACGTCAGATCAAACTTCCGCCGATCCTGATGCTCTCCGGAAATGGCGTAACGACATACCTCTCTGCACCCGCAGCTGGGCAGCAGTGACCTTCTTCTTCTTAGCTGCTCCTCCTTCGGCATTCTCTGCCTGCTGCTGCTTCTGTTTCTGTACGATGGAAACAAATCTGGTCAGCCCGGATGCTAACACCCGAAGGCAAGAGGAAACGGCGTGGCGCTACCATAGACCATATCTTCAACATCTTGCCTTCACACCTCCGCCCCGCGAGGTCGGTGCTATTATTATGCTATTTCCAGTAGTCGTGTCAGCGTGATGTCTGCGTCGGCGGGGAAGTTGAGCAGAAGAACGCTGTGGGGTTATCGGGGCACGCGATAGGAAATCCTCTCTGATTGCGTGGCAAGGACAGTTCGTCACGGGGCCCGAGAGAGAGAAAATAAGAAAATCAGCCTTGACCGGGTTGCAGAGCCTTCTGGTCTCGAAAGGAAAAGGGGTTTCCAGACTTGGGCAGGGAACAGCTGTATGGCAAGAAACGTCGGCGGCAAGTTGTTTGGACCGATAACGATCTTATCCACATTGCTGACTGATCCGCGGACCAACAAAGAACTCCCCGAGCCAGGCGCCACAGCTGCCGCAAGGATACCTCCCGATGTGGTGAATGGACAGTCTACGGAGTACGAAATGTACTGCATGAAATATGCAATTAAAAAAAATGAAGAAGGTTCATCTTCTAAATCATTCCAATCTCTAGCGCCATTATCTCACCCACGCTCCAGGACTATGGAATCTGTAGCGTACATCGATCGCATCTTGCTTCGCCAATATCAACTAATAATCAATCAACAAAAACACAAAGAAAATCACCTGAAGCTAAACATCGCGCAAGGGAATCTACAATAGACTACATAGTCAAAAAAGGGGGGGAAAAAAATTAAATACGCCTTTTTTCCGCAAAAACAATGCCGATGGAGCCACCGCCCTCCACAGCCAGCTGCCAGCTTTGCTTGCACATCCTTGTTCACCGCCGGGCAAAGCAGCACATAATACCAGACTTAGCCAAGAACCAGCATGCACCGGTGAATCGAATGAGCGCCAGAACCGCTGTGGCCCACAGCAGAGTCTGGAAGAAGTGCGAGGTACGGGTCGTGGCTTGAGACTGGAGGAAAATTGGTCAGTTCGGTTGCGTGGGATCTTAAGGGAAAAAAAAGAGGGAACTTACAGTAAAACCAAACTTATCCACGGACTCGCTAGTAATACACACCGACAAGAGAGCATTACTGAAGATCCAAAACGTCACGAGCTTGGTACGGAAGCTCTTGTACGAGTCTTCAAGAGTGCGTTCCTCCTTTTCCTCCGGGGGCACGAAGGGAGTCAACGCGCGCTTCACGGTCGCCTCGAACTGACTGTCGATATCGGCCTGAGGCTTGTCGATTTCCTCAATCACCGCACCCTTGCCGTCGGCTTCCTTCTTGGTCTGCGCGGAGGGAAGAGCGTCGGCCTTGTCGGAACCCTTGGTACCCCAGGAGACATCGTGCCAGTTGCTGAAGGCATACACGTTGAGAATGTTGATGTAGGACGACATGATCAAAAGATAGGCCGGGAACGAGGTGAACATGTGCCACGGGTCCATGTACATGAAAGAAGCCACGAAGTAAAGACCGAAGGTGGCCGCCAACGCGATGATGATGATACCGGCTCCAGAGGACGAGAAGAACGAGCTGAGGAATCCGCCGACGCCGTGGCTGGTGTCGAAATCCATTGGAGCAGATCCGCTGAAGGCGTGCACGACCAGATACATGGACAGAAAGACGATATACAATTGGACGATACCGAAGAAGCAGAAAGACATGATGTAGGAATGTTTCGAACTGTGATCCGCATTAGCATATATCGAAAGCGCAGGAGACAAAAAATCACAGTTGGTAGCTTACCCTTTGGGACGATTACCCAAGGCCAAAATGAACTGAAGCAGAAGGAATCCCAAATACATGTATTTAATAATGGTATTAATGATAGGAGTGGCCGTGTTGCCGAAGGGCCAAGCCCTGTTGTTGTTGGAAGTCCCAGGGGTGCCGACCAGATCCATAATGACCGACGTAGTAAGCCAGTAAGACGCTACGACGATGGTTAGCAGCATTTCCTAGGACCACATGATGATCAGGTCATCTTACCGAGAGCAAACCAGGTCAGGATCAGTTGGAAGGTGTTGTACAGCATCTGAATATGGAAGAAGAACATGCGAACGATATTGTGGCCACTCTTGTACATCCGCCCAAAGTGCATGAGCGAATAGATACTGGCGGCAAACGAACCGTTCAGCCATCGACGACGCTGCGAGATGAATTCGGGGGCACCTTCGGGCACATCGGTTTCGGCCTTGGACGCCTTGACGTAGGACAGATGCCACTTGGAGCCGGCCTTGGCGACCAATTCGAAACACAGAATACGGTCCTCGGCCAAGAACATGTTCTTCTTGAAGATGTTCATGCCTTCAATACCCTTCTTTCCCAGCTGTTTCGACAGGGTGTGGTCACCGTGGAAATACTGCTCCAAGGGTCGACCCATGATGGCGCGGAATCGGTAGGCCGAGAAGGCACCAGGCAACACACTGACATACCCGAAGGCACTCTCCAGCGGCTTGTCCAGAATGTTACTTATCTTATACTCGAAGTTCTGCGCCGCGACCAAGGGGTTGATCAAATTCTTCCATCCTTTACCCAACATGGCGTGGATCTCACCACAAGCACCGCCCAGGTCCTTGTCGTTGTAGAATGCTTCCCACAGAGCCAGCAGAGACTTGGGACCCGGCTTGGTACCGGCATCGAGCAGGATACACACCTCGGGGTTGAGAATTCGGCCAAAGGCGTTGAAGAGCCATCGGTGGGAGTTGATCTTCTTGCTGTTCTTTTGCTTCAAACAGAACATCATCTGGACCGGGGGCAAGGTGCTGGGTCCGTCATCGGTTGGACGAATCAACTGCTGGCTGGGAGTCACCGACAGCTGAGTGGTGTACTCGAACTGCATGCATCCTAAGTTAGCCAGGGGGGTCTTGTTACAAGACCGACCGATTGGGAGGAAAGCTACTGACAATGTGGGCGACCGTCTCTTTGCCGTCGACGTCGCGCTTCATGACACCATCCTGGTAGACGCCAATAGTGGCGAGGACATCCAAAGTGTCCTTGTCACACGGATCGATACCGTCGAAGACCAGACACACGACGATCTTCTGCCATGCGGGCCCACCCTTGTTCCAGAACTCGGATTTCTTCAGATTGACAATGTCGCGGATGTTCTGCATGACACCGTGCAAGGTTCGAGAGGTCAGCATCTTGTCTTCATTATAGTAGGTGATAGCAATGAGGAGCTCCGTGTGACGGTTGTACATGGCAGGTCGGAGGTTGTATCCATTGTGCAGCGTGAATTCGTTAGGATCGCAGGTGGCCGCGGTATCTTCAAGGATCGGTCAGCAACCGGGACAAATATCGACATGTATAGACCTACAGCGCATGTGGGTGAACTCTTCACTCCCTCCCTCCAGATCGTTGCGGTACTTGGCCTGGATGGCGTTCTGGATCGCACTGGGAACGGGATAGTCGACACTCAGGACGGAGCCCTGGACCAGCTTGACCTTTCTGGTGGCATAGCGACGCAGATTCCCCCCACCACCCGGAGCTTGTCTCTGGCGCCAGGCCTCGGTGGATGAGGTCTCGCTCCGTGCGTAGGGCGATGCCACGCGGCCCGGGACGCCAAAGGCGGTAGCCGGGTTTTCCATGGTGTTCCCGGAATACGTCGAACCGGTGGTGTTGTAAGGGTCATGGTATGGGGGAGCGGAGGGATCCGTCGCGTAGGATTCGGTCAGGCTGTACCTGGACACAGGACGAGGAGACTGCGAGCGGCTGTGGGGATCGTCGAACGGTCCCTGGCCCTGGTTCAGCAGCGATCTGGACGCTTCATCTTCTTCCCGGTCCCGGCCATACTGTGGAGGAAAACAGACAAGTTGTCAGCATGGTTCGAAGCAAAGATCAGGATCTCAATCAGCCGTACGTTCGAATTAGACATGTCATTGAGGCGATGGCTCTCTTCGTACGGCGAATGGGAGCCCTGGTAGGACATGTTGTCGAGAGGACTCTGCCGAATCCTGGACGCGTGTTAAAGGAGACGGGAACGGTAAAGATACGAACGTAGCACGATGAATGTAGTGGATCAGATGCCAGTTATAACGAGCGAAGGAGAAAGGCTCAACAGGAGTCAGCTGAGACACGAAGGCGCAGCGTAACGAGGGAAGCCTCCAGGGCTGAAAGTTGACGACCCGAACCGCAGAGTCCAGCAACCGACTCTGACACGTGTTGTCGTTGACCTGTGATGAAGAATAGGATAAAAGAATATGGAGGCTCCTCGCTGGACGAGAAAACGGTGATGGAAGGGAGAAGGGAAGCGTGGAGGGGGAAGCGTGGGAAGAAAATGCAAAGAGATCGTACGGCAGCCGGGGCCGGATGGTTACCGGTGGTTTTGCTGGCAGCGTGTTTAGGGAGTCTGGCCGGCCGCTCCCACTGGGCTGGGGGCGCAGGCTTACACACCCACTCTCCGGGGTCTCGTCGACTGCTGTGGCTTGGCTCACACTTATTAGCTCTCGGTGCTAATAATGTGACTATTTACAGACACGCCAGCGACTACGGGCTAGCACTCGTACGCCAACCCGTGCTCCATCCACCAGGGTAATTATCGTACGGTACATCGCACTTGCAGCGTAGTTTCTGAAGAGAAGAGGGAGAGAAAAAGAAACAGGCAGAGGACGGGCAGACAAGTCACAGGGTCCCCGGCAGATGACCCAGGAAATGCCATGCATACCTGCGCGGTGCTGGGGTGACTTGTCATAACCCGCACAACCAGGATAATAAGATTCTTAAACGGTTCACATGCCGACTGCCATCGGCACCAGCCTTCTGGTCAAGGCCACATGGAATCCGTCAAAATAACCATAATACGACGACCAAGTATGGACTTCACGTCGCAGGCAGTTTACTTTTGCAGAGAGTGCTTATGGCTTGCCTCTAAGGATCTTGGGACGCGTCTGAAACCTTACTAAGTACGGAGTAATCTGTACCAGCCTCTCTATGCTCCGTACGGACTACCCCTGCGTCGTTCAAAATAATTTCCTAATTAGTAAAAAAAAATAAGAAAAAAAATAGAGCTGTTCGTTGCTCCACGTCTCTAAGGAATAATAATAGATCCTCATGCGCCGCTGGTTCACTGCGTGCTGCAGACTTCCCCTGCCCATTCGCAGTGGCTTCCACAGGGCGAGCTGGTGAAACAGACAGGCGGCAGCCCCAGGGGGAGGGGCTGTCTTAGATTCTTGGCCTCTCAGCTGTCTTCAATCCCTGATCGCCCACCACGCGCCTCCCGCGATCATTTGGGCCTTCTCGTAGCTTAACTACGGCCCGATCTAGGTAGTTACCGGTTGCAGCATGAATCCAAGATCTGCCGGATGACTCGAAGGAATATTGATAACTATTACTTTCCCGGTGACTGAGGGCTGGCTGGGAAGTGGATTACTCCGTACGCCGCATTCCATTATTCCATGCCAGTTCGCATCTCGCTGCATTATTACAGACGATGCAACAGCAGCGTTCCATCGACACATGCACGCTCCTTGAAACAGCCATCTCTCCTGATTTTTTTTTGTGTGCGCAGAAGAAAAGAGAGTTCTGGGCGTTGACCAGTGGTCCGTACGCCACGGCTACAGGCTACTAGTGCTCATCAGAGTAGTTACTAGGAGTTAGCATCTGGCTTAGATTAATTCCAGTATGATAATAAACCCGTTGAGGCTGTGGTTCTAATTCGAGGGCTAAAAAACAGAAGAATTCATGAAAAATGAAGGAGCTAAATATAGCCATTACAGTGCCGTTGTTAACGAGACTAGGGAGCACCCGAGGGACACCCGGTGGGCCCGTCTAATTTCCACCATCCCGATTCTATCAAACATGGCGGCGTCTGATTGGGTCGACGCGGCGTACCCTGAGCACTGGGCAACACGACTGGTCGAGAATTCATTTTGCAGCCCACCTTGTCATTTGGCCAGAGCGCCACCCATCCAAGAATAGCCAAGAATAGCGCGCGTCCGGCATTTCCATTGGCTGGCCGCGGCAGATCCTGCACCTGCCGGAATTCCATGAAACGGTCGGTGTGGCTGAGCAGAGACCAATCGCAGCGCATGGCCGTCGAATACGAGACATCCTCAGAAGGGCAGCAACAAATGCCCAAGCGAGAAGCACACGGTAATTAATTTACCTGCAAGTAATCGACTCTGTATTATTACCGATTCGTGAATTTATACAGCAACTGCCAACATCTCTTGGCACTTCCATCAACGGAAATGCTATTATTTCAACAAGCAATGCTTGTGCTGTTCTAAGGGAAATCATCAAGAAAGAATGTATTTGCTCCAGTAAAACAACGCTGGCACTGTCCAAATCTATAATTTCTGAATAGATCTTCATCGGTTGCAACAATATTTGCATGATGATAAAGACCAGGATCTAAGGGTAGATTCATCCTGTATCACACCTAGATATATATACTTCGTAGAAACCACCTCCAAGAGCCTCACATGCTGCTTACTCGTGGTGAGCGATGATGGTGCCTGTAGGGACGTCTATCTCTGTAGCAGCCAATCAGGAATTGCCCAGGTCATTCACCACTGCGCAGCTTGTACAGCGTCTCGTGACTAAGACATTCACTGCACAGCATCAGAACCCCAGTGCAATATAAAACCTCTCTCTCCTCTGCCCCTCCTTTCTTTCCTCCTGTACACACTCATTCCCCACATCTCCATCTTCTGGACCACTTCCTCAATATATTACTCTACAGGATCATAATGTGGCATATATAACCAACCTTCAAACCCTCAAGATCTTCGTATTATACTATATATCCCTCGAGAGATATCGTATCTTGAATCTTGCATTGCATCAGCGACTCTTTACAGATTCGACTAACGCTGGTGCTGCTCTTTGCACCATCCCAACAATTTTGGGCAAGATACAACCTTGACCGTGAATGGGAACGTACAGCACATGACCCTCTATGATGGCAAGAAAATAATTACTGGCAACCAAATACCCAGCATAGAGGCAAAACGATCGAATGTCCCATGGATGCAAAGCAGCTGTTTCAGTATGACACACCGCAACTGACAGCGAATCTCGAAGCCAAGGCATTCAAGTAGCCGTCCGGTCTGACGATGGAAAGCCACCCCCAGAAAGTCATCTAACATCGATTCGTTCGATATGGCTGTGCCGTCTTACCGGGCTGCCACGTCGTTGTTCACGCAATATACTTGTGTATAGCAGCCAATGATCCAGAAAATCGGCCACAGGTTGCTATATATCAACGAGGAATAGGCACCATGTGTGAGCTACTACCTATTCTCTCCGACCTGCACTGTACAAATAACTAACACAGACCTCATATATAGTCGGAGAACCAACAGAATCTCTGATTCTACCAGCCTGTATACCAGGGAAAACCGATCTCTTTTAGCAGAAGCCACAGCAACATCACCATACAGACAAATGGTTTCCTACTGGTATCTCTCAACAGCCTTCTTTCAAATGAGATGCGGACACAATATCTCTGGAAGACAAAGCTCAATTATATCGCCGCCATCAACTGCTGTCGCAAGAGTATGGTATATCGAATACCAGAAGTGTGATCTGAGATTCGACCTTTTTTCAAGGGGAATACATAGCGAAGTAAACTGAACACAATATACCGTGCAATATTCATTTCATTGACTAAACTCAAATGAAGAAAAAAAATGTCTAGCTACGAAGTACTTTGCTAGTCTTGACGAGCCCAACTACTCCGTATACTCCGTAGCTATACTGATCTGCCCATGGGTGAGGGATTAAATCAACTGCAAAGATCCCAGCGTCAATCAACTGACTCAGAGCTGGCTATATTTACCGCAACAATGAGTCGAGTCGATCGGCTCTGGTATATTATTATCGTCATCATATCGATGATATCATACGCACGCCCGTCCGTTGCATGGGGTCACCGTCACCGTCCAAGACGGAAAATCTCTCGAGAGAAGATCATTGCCCTGATCTTCTAGCGATTTGCCATGGGAAATCACTATGACCACGTGCATCACATCATACTTTCACATCCCAATTTCGACTGGGAACGCGACAACGCCTGGTGGTCAAGACTCAATTTGAAGATGCAATCAATTATTTAGTTAGTTAGTGATGTGACGGCGATCATACTACTCTTGAATCCTGATCATCCTGGATGTACTCTGTAGTCTGTACGGACTACAGAGTAATAATACTGGACGGTAGTATCCTAGACCTGCGCGGTGGCGATTAGACGATAGTAACGTCAACGATTTTTTTTTTCTGATAATTAAACCAGTTAGGCCGCTGGCTTCACTCCAAGACTATTAGATTAGCCTTGGAAGCTTCCCGTCCGAAATTCCGAATTGAAACCCGTTAAGGAGGAATTTTTTTTTACGAAATACTCCGTACTCTAACAAGTACGGAGTAAGGGCCAGCGTGTCAGCACGTGTCACTTAGAGATCTTCGCGGAGCCCGCGCTTCCGAAATGATTCCCAGCAGCAGACAGCACCGTGCACTCAAACGTGGAGAAATAATGAACGTGCTTGCCTTCCCAGCTACCAGGGTCCGATGGGTCCATCCGAACACGACAACTAATAATAATAATAATAATGGCTCCGATTGATTGAAAAACTGAAAGGGGTAGTAGACTCCATAATAATAATAATAATTAACACAGGTCAAAGCTTGGAACGTGTCATCGGGAGCCAATTTAATAATATTAGGTGGTGAGATCGTCACGACTATTGAAAAAGTCGGTTGACCGGCCCGGCGAATCACATTGGCCATTTTTTTATTTTAGGACGGCAAAACGGCAAGCAAATAACAAAAAAAAGTTTACTTGGTACTGGCACTACTGTGACATGACGATCCGGATCGATCGCGTCTATTTAGTCAATTTTCTGAAAGTTTGAATTGAAAAGGAGTGACGGTTGAGTGACGTCTTGACCATTTGGCTGGGTTGCATCTTGCTAAGGGAGTACTTCGTATAGCACCCCTGGGATTATTATTATTATTACTGTTTGCTATAAAATCAAGGTTTAGCAGGTTGATAGTGACTGGACCCATGGGCCAAGGGTTCCTTTGATATTGATAATTTATGGAGCAAGGACCGTTTGACATGGAAGACTGCATGACAATTTAATTTTACTTAAAAAAAGACCTTTGCTAGCTGACAAATACAGGTGTGTTGGTCTTGGTCCCGATATCGTTGTTGGCAACCAAAGAGGCTAAGAGTCATAGCAATCGACTATTGATTGCTTTCTGGAGACGGCGACCTTATTATTATTTGCAGGATGATCCCTAGTTATTATTATTACAGTAGTTTATGTGAAACAAGGTTTATTCTCGTCACTTTAGCCAGCGAGGAGAATGATGCACACAGGTAGAACTCGCATCTCCACCCGCTTACGACAGTACAACGACTGCAGATTACGAGTAATTCGAATGGAGTAGAAGTTGCTTGGGTAGCTCTATGAAGCAAGTAGCGCGGCTACGCGAGAAAAAAAAATATTAAAAATGTGTGATCGCGCTAACAGTCAGGTTGATTGATTCTAGACCACAGCGACGAAATTGAGCGAATGAATGATCACAACATCATAATAATTCACAGTGACATCGCGACTGATAGCTCTGCTAGTTCGTCAGGAACTTCGGGAGCCGCTTCCGCGCGAGGGATTGGTTCGTAGCGCGGCTGCCTCAAGAATGACAACTTCAACCATCCTGCATACCGTTCGAGACAGTATAGTATGTCTTGAAGTCTTCCATCCCTAGGTAAAGACAGGACCCTATGCTGGTGGCGATGTGACTGTAACTGAACGGCATGTCACGATGTGACTGCTATGGAGCTCGATCCACCTCGAGCAGGAATAGAGTCCTTTTTTTAAGTACGGGTACGCCGTACAGACCAAGTGCAGGCTGTCACGATGGGCACCGTGCACACCTAGCACGATCGTGCCAGGGCCTATCTATCACCTGTGGGGGGAGGGGAAATCGATCAACGGCACGTTCAGTGTCGAAGCAAGTGGGATTTCCCGAGGGTGCGACTCGCGAGGGCGAAGGTTGGTGTGGACGCTGGTGTCGCAGGTTCGCCAGCCTGCGGGAGCGATGCGGTGCATCGTGGCTGCCCGATCGAGCTTGCGAGGGGCTGGGACCCGCCGGGGGCGCAGACTATTGAATCTGTCGTTTCGTCACCGCCCACCCAGACCCCGGGGAGGCGCCCAAAGAGGCAAGCTGGCAAACAAAAGCAGCGCCAGAGTCAGACAAGCACCGCGCATTGACTCGCCCTGGGAGATTTCAGGAGCCACGCGGGGTGAGGGCTGCCCGTGGCGCCCGATGCTCACTCACACTTGCATGCTATCTCGTTTGGCACGAGCGTCTCCGACAAAGGCAGGCCTGGCGCGGGATTGGCAAGCACGGCCGCCTTGGGGGACCATGGTCGCACAAGCCTGCGTGCGCGTGGGACGGCGAGGGGCCAGACGGCGGCCTGGAGGATTGCTCCAGGCTGGGTGAGTTTGGCTCCGGACTCGCTGGTTGGGGGTGTCAGGGTTACTTAGTGGTGTAGGGCAGATCCGGCGCAGAGGATCGGGAGGCCCATGTTTCAGGCCGGCCCGAGCAGGCGTGCTGGCTGTCTCAGGCCCGCGTCTGATACGGCGGTGTCTCCTGCGCCTGCCGCCCTGGCATCCTGGCCCGAGCTCCCCGTGGGAATCCTCCTCCGCCGGCCAATCGCGCCCCAGCCATGCTCGCTGCTGCCCACGAGCGCCCCCAGGCTCGCCAGGCCAAACGCCTGCTCGCGCATCATATTAACTGTTGCTCGGTCGCCCCTTCCTCGCCCGGCGCCCTCGCTCTCCCTCTCCCCCCCTCCTGGTCGAGCCTGCTTCTTTCTCCTTTACTTTCTCCTGCCTCTTCTCCCGCACTTGGCGTGAGCGGGAGCGGCCAGCCCGACTTTTTTTTTTTTTGGATCCAGGTCTCTCGTTTTTGTTCCCGGGTCCCGGCCAGCTCAGTCGAGTCGAATCACCTGCCACTCTGCCGCCCAGCCGATCGTCCTAACCGCCGCCAGCGGCTCTCGACCCTGTTCGCCCTTCTCCCCCCCCCCCCCCCCCTTCCGCTTGAGTGCGTTGTCTCTTTCAGCCCCTCCAATAGTACGGGGCCGTTGCGCGCTGAAATAGCCAGCTGCCCACTACCGGCCTGGCCGCTCCACTCAGCCTGAGACGTAGCCGCCGCCGCAGGCTTTACCAGTAGTAGCAGCCCTGACAAGCCAGTTGTGCAAGTCCACTTCCGGCCCTATATCACCTCCGTCCCGGAGAGCACCGTCTCTCTTTGACTGCGCAAGGCAGTACTCGGCGTCTAGCTGCCGTCGAATTCTGGTTCCTGTCAATTCTCCAGTGCGCCTTGGGCCGATTGAGACCCGGTTGTGTCGCTCTCTTGATAAGTGACGCTGGGTGCACCGTTACTGACTGGTGCTCCCTTTTGTCTGTCGACGGCCTGCACAACCGCTTGACGATACCGTCCTCGCTCCGACTCGACGGCGTCGCAAACCCTCTCCGCCAGCATGTCTACTGCCGTCGCTCCTGCGACAGCAGCTCCTTTGACAACACCGCACGCCGATCGGGCCCCGAGTCCGAAAAACTACCCGACCTTGGCTCCCTCACCGTCCACAGCCGCTCCTGCGGCTTCAACACCACCCAAAATGTCGTCCAGTTCCCAGGAAGGGTCGGGTGGGAAAACGACGCCAGATGGGAAACGAACGCCTCCTTCGTAGGTGGTCACTTGCTCCGGTTGTCCACCGGATTCAAATTGGCTTTATATACTGACAAACCCCAGAACGCACGGCAGCACGGCGCCCAAGATCGTCGTCAAGAAGGAACCCCCTTCCTCCCCGAGTATCAACTCGCAATCCAGACACCGCCCTCGCAAACTCGATCTCTCCGCTGCGAGCGCCCCCACCACTACCAGCGCCAGCGCCAGTGGTCTGTCAGTGCGTCCTCCTGGGGCCCCATTGACCGCCCGGGAGAGCATGCAGGAAGTGGGCTTGGCATGCCTGTCTCCCGGTTTTCAGACGCAGGATCCGGTGCGCCAGGAGCAAGTGCAGAAGAGTGTGACCGTCCGCGAACAGCAGAGGTCGATCATTGAGGCCAGGTTGCAGAAGACTGCCAAAGGCGACGGACCCGATGGCTCAAAACCCTCCGAGTCCAATCTTTTTGGTTCCTCCCGGAGTTCCAAGAAGCGACCCCCGCCCGGTCTTTCGATTGTGCCTCCATCCGCCTCCCAATTCGCCAACGAGAGAGTCATCCATTCCGCTCCTCTCAATCAGACCTTCACGGGCCGTCATGAGCCGCAGCCGCTCACCCGTCATGTCGTAAATCAACCCGCCAACCTCGCCTCGACATCCCATATCCACCATGTGCCTGCCACTCAAACGAACAATCGTCTTCCGCCAATCTCCGATGTCTTCGGCTCGGACCTAGCTTCTCGAGACCGAGAGCGCGATGTGACCCGCAACGGTTTGTTCCCGGCTACTTCTGGTGCCAATCCGTCCCAGTCCAGCAACCTGCCCCCCTTCTCTTCCTCACCAGGAAATTCCTCGCAAGCGGGTCCTCAGCGGCCCCGCGAGTATCGATCTGCCGAGGAAGCCGTGCACGAGCTCTCCGGCGGCCGGGAGGAGCTGCTGCCCCGAATCGTTCATTACAGCGGTCGTCAGCAACCAACCACCCCGCCGTCACCGCGCGCCAACGGAGCGGAGGGTGCCCAGCACCATCCCGGAGTTGCTCCGACCGCGAGCTCCCAAGCGCAGTCTCAATCGCTTCCACATGCTGCCCAGGGAACCTCGCGTCGCCGCACCAGGAGCGAATATGAACAGGACAATGGAAGCCCGCCGCTGGGGACTGGCCCAGATATGCGCTACCGGAATGGCCCCGGACCCGCCGTTCCGTCTTACGGTCCGTTTGGAGCTGGAAGAGACTCTCCCGAGACCCAAAGAAGAAAGAAGGAAGAATTCCTAGCTTTGTGCTCTCGAGCATGGGATCTTTTCCACTCATAAACGGACTGCCCGTCCATTGCTCTTGTCTCTTCAATTGAGAAATAATTCCACCCCTGCTTCCTGAATAGGAAGTGGACAGTTCAACAACTCGAGCATGTCTTTTTTTTCCCCTTTTTCTATACATAAAATGCCGAAGATATCTCCATCAGAAACGGTGAGAGAAATCATCGGCTATGGTTTCTATTAATGAGCCTCAATTGATACCTGAGAGTGGACCGTTGTGGTTGGTTTTTGCATTTTAACGATGGGTTTGATGGCTTTGGTTATTCGTGGTGCATGATATCTTGAAGTGCAGAACTGAGTTGCGGCTCTCTGCACGACGAACATCTATACGAAGCATGAATTTTTTTTTACTCTTGGGATGGCGAACTGGACACTGTTCGGTCTTGGGTCTAAATTTATTCCCACATTGATCATTGATTCTCTTTTCTTTCTCTCCTTTCTTTTCTGGAAGCTCTTTGATTATCATTTTGCTTCCCGAACATAAGTTATTTCCTTCCTTTCCCCTTTTCTTTTGTTTTCGTTTTTCTTCCCCCCTCCCGTTCTGCTCTGTTTACTGGTATCTGGTCTGGGTTTTTCTTGATTCCCTCATCGCTTTATACGGCGCGCTGTATTCTTTGGGACGAAGTTCTGTTTGCGAATTTCCCCTTCTCTTCTGATTGAACAACAATGCGGAACTCATTCAAAAGGTTGATTTTTTGGACAGAGGGCTAGATCTGTTGGGGAAATTGTGATGTGTAGCTATCTACCGGATGCTACTTGGGCACGGACATAGGAAGGAGGAATCAAATCAAATTCTTGAGATCTGTGTCAACTTTTACGCTTCATTCAATGCTCAACGGGACAATACCTGTTCCTTCCGTAAGAAAGAAGAAGAAAAGAAAGTTTCTAATATTGTATAGCTGGGTCATTAAAAGTCGAAGAGAGAAAGGGTATCCATTATTATCATTATTGTTTCTATCGACCACCTTTCTTCGGCTTGGCTCCACCACCATCTCCTCCGCTGGTCTCTTGTAATGATCTCCGCCCCCAGGGCATCTCTTTCCTCTCCTTCGCAGCAAGCTTCTTTCTCCGTCTTTCCAACGCCTTGGCCCGTTCTTTCGCTCCCATGGACTCGTATTTCTTCTTCAGCACCTGCCGCTTGATTTCCGATCTCTTTAGGAAATACGGCTTGCTCTTCTTCCCCTCGCGCAGCAACTGGCGCTCCCGTCTCCTGTGCTCGGCGAGCACTTCTTGCTCGCGCCTCTTGTTCTCCAGAGCCCGCTGTCGATCCGTCGCCGATGTGATGGCGCGCTTGAGCTCCTCCTTCTGAGCCGGATCCTTGGTCCGTGCCAGTTGCTCCTTCATCTGCTTGATCTCCGATGCCCGATACTCGTCCAGGAAGGCATACGCCTGGTTGATTGCGGTGGTACTGTGCTTGGAGCCACTGCGGCTCATAATGGCCGGGTCAAAGCGCGGGTCTCGTGGTTTGGGGACATTGGTCTGTTCCACGACGACGCGTTTGCGAGAGACCGCATGCTTGGTGGACTGAACGGTCGGCGCGTGCTTGGAAGAACGCTTTGGTTTCTCTTTTGACTTGGAAGACTCGCCTCGTTTTTCGCGTGCTTCGCGAAGTCGAGCGCGGATGTCATCGAGAGCAGAGACGGTGTTGTCAGACGTTGCTGCTTTGGCGCTCGAGTCGGAGCGCTTGCGCTTTCCGAGCGACTTTCCGATCGTTTCTTGCGCTTTTGCGAGAGCGCCAAAAGATATCTGGCTGAACTCTGCCTGAACCACTTCCCTCTCATCGGCGGTATCGGACTGGACGATAGTTAGCCTAACCTGCTGGAATTTCAATCTCCGACAAGACAAACCTTATTGGCGTCCTCATCTTCATCCTCTTCATCAACATCACTGTCGTCCTCGTCATCTTCCATAGAAGACCCGGCGTCCTCAAGCTCGTCATCAGAAGCTAATTCTTCGCCTGACTCTTCCTCCATTTCATCTGATGTGGAGACTGTCGAGTAGACATCGTCATCTTCATCCGGACGTGCTCGTATGCGCCGATTCAGAGAATCGGAAATTGCCATGTTGTGGGTATAAGATGTGTCTACAGTGGAATAACAATTAGGGCTGCAAAATAGTACAGATCTCAGTAAGGCTCATTCAGTCACTGTGAATCAGTGAAGAGAAACAGTTCATGCCATTCACGGCTTGCTGTGTTCATCTCGCTGTACTGCGGCGATGAAATTTAGAACAAAAATGTGATTGATTCTGCCATCTCCGAAGGCGGTGAAGCGTATGGCAAGTCTCAACTGGTTCTGCAGCCGCGGAAACTCCGCTTCGGCAGTTTCCGCCTCCGCCAGAAATATCATTTTTTGGTATACGCCTCTGTACAATAGAGTTCTATTCTGTATCAGTTCCTTTCGTTCGGATACTACCATATTGCAGTGTTCTTCATGTTGCGGCGATCTGGTTTTCGCCAGTCCTTTCCATTCTCATCATTAGCAGCAGATTTTCCAGTCCCATCGAACGCGCCATCTCGTGAATGCTTCTTTCGGGTCAGGGAAGGCGCCAAGGTAAAGAGATCCTCTGAAGCGTGAAATTTTGCCTCTTCTGGATTCTGACAGGCCTATAATCTCAGCGTCTTAAAGCGACTTGGCGTCCCATGTCCCACATCGATGACTATACACAAAAACGGCCCAACCTCAAGAGGCCCGGAGATCCTGAGATGAATTCATCGGACCACAGGTCAGAACATGAATCGGCGGATTACGCGCAACAGGATGAGGATGTCGGCTCCAGGAGTAACTGGAGACCATTTCATGGTCGCTGGCAGCCTCAGTCCGGGGTGAATTCCCAAGTAGATCGAAGTGCTTCCCAGCAGACCCCGCATCCTGCTTCGCAACCCAACACCGCAGGCGGGGTGCCTCGCAGACCCCGTCGGCTACGTAATGCTCGCAAAGGGAATGGAACATTCAATACTCCTGGGGTCTCTCAGGATCCATCTTTTCCTGTATCGCAGAGCGGAACAGAAGCGCCGTCGCCGTTCGGGACACAGATTGCGCCGCCATTTGGGAATTCGAACTTCACCTTCGGGGCCACAGGCATGCCGGTTCCTATGCCAGGCACATTTCCGGTTGCTCCGAATGCCTTCGCAAATCCTTTGCTATACCAGCAAAATCCATTCCTACAACCACAGCATATGCCATGGAATTTCATGCAACCCTGGAATCCTATCTTCTGGAATAATGCTATCCAGCAAATGAGTTTTATGTCCACGTTGGCTTCTGCCTCCGTGAATACCTCCAACCAGCAGACGGAAGGGTTAGGAGGTGGAAACAATGGCGCTGCTATGGCGATGGCTAGCAAAGATTCCAATACAGAAATCGCTCGCAGGAAAGGTCCGCCACCTACCGTTGCCCCTGTCCCGACCAAAGAGTATTTGGACCAGGCTCTTCAGAGGCCTAAAAAGTTGCCAGCTCCTCAACCACTTCTCGTTATCCTTGACTTGAATGGCACACTTGTCTACCGAAAGAGCCGAAAGTTCCCACCTCAGTTCGTCAAGAGGCCTGGTCTCGACCATTTCCTGAAGCAGTTATTAAGCAACTATACTGTGATGATCTGGTCCAGCTCGCAGCCTAAGACTGTAGATGCGATATGTCGGCGTATCATGTCGTCTTTCGACAGGAGACGACTGGCCGCGGAATGGGCTCGAGATAAACTAGGACTCACAAATGACCAATACAAGGAAAAGGTCCAGGTCTACAAGCGTCTCGAGGAGGTGTGGACGGACGAAAGTATCCAGGCGAAGTACCCAAAAAGCAAGAACAAGCTCGGCAAGCGTATGTACAAGATATTGATAGAAGGCGAAAAACCGGGCTCGGAGGATGGTCAGACGTCAGCTGATGACAGCGCCGCGGTTCCTTCCTCAAATCTACGATGGGACCAAACAAATACGGTCTTGATCGATGACAGCAAACTCAAGGCTGCCAGCCAGCCGTACAACCTTCTGGAGGTTCCCGAGTTCACGAATGATCCGAACGTGGACGAGTCAAACGTTCTGAAGACGGTCTTGAAAAGACTCAAGAAACTGGCGCGAGTCGACGACGTGAGCCGGATGATCCATCATTGGGAGTTGCACGATACAAAGATCACTCGAGAGAAGACCCCCTGTCAAATAGTGAAAGTGACGTTTCAGACGCTACCTCTACCGCTTCCAGTTCTGCTAGCGATGCGGAGGAGGATGAACCACACCAACAACAACAACAGCCGCAGCAACAGCAACAGCAGCAGCAGTCATCCGACGACGTCGAAACTGCAAAGGAGGAGATGCAAGCCCTAAGCATCGCGGAAGCCCGCAAGAAGAAGATAAAAGCCAGGAAGAAGGAAAAGATGCGGGCTCGCCGACTCGCCAAAAAGCAAGAAAGGCTCCGGCAACTCGAGGAGAAGAAGAGCGTCAATAATAAGGAGGCGGAAAGGGAGGATTCATGATGATCCATCATGTCCGTCCATTAACTTAAATAGACGAGATATACATACTTCCCTTTTTTTTTCTTTTCTCCCTCTCTCATGTGTAACGACTAAACATGCATACATAGAACATACCCTATACATGTATGTCAGGCACTGTCTGTTTGTATCATGTTCTTATTTTTTTTTGTTTTTTATTTTCATTCTCGGCTCTGTATTATTGTCTATTATCACAAACTGCATAGTTATTATTACTAAGTTACTGGTACTGTTCGACAGTACTCCTAGAAAGAAGGGCATTTTACATACATACAAATACACAAATATAGCAGCGGAAAGAAATCGGGTTTCTTTTTTTCCCCTCCTGCTCTCTCGACTTGCCTACATAGGTAATAGTTCATAGTTGCTACTTAACGTTACCAATGTAGCTCGCAGATGCCATGCATGTTTCGATAAACGTGAATCAAAATACTCTACAATACAATACTATGATGTAGGAACATTTATTTATTGTAGACGACGCGCAAAATAGTGCGCACCTGGGAGAATTCTTTTCATTGACTCCTATTACTGGCGCGTACGCTAAATAGGCCTCTTTCTCTCATTCACATCATCGTCTTCTCGACATATCGTAAGCGGAACATAACCATCACACATCAAAACTTCTTTTCCGTCAACCAAAGGGAAAAAAAGGACATCAAGTAGTGGCGGGATGAGGCATGAGGGAACCATGGGGAGGAAGTCCGTAAATGGCAGGACACGGTAAAGGCGCATGAGATTAGGAATATGCCAAATTCCAATTACATGTCCTCAGCCGTGTGGTAGGGTGGTTTTTTCTAACGACATGCGGCAGACTTGGGCCGGCATGGCAACGGCAGGACTTGTCATTTATTTGAAGACATGACCATCAGCCCAAGGGAACTCCTTGCCGTCCCTGACGACAGGAACATCCCAAGCCCACAAGTCCTCAACCAACTTGCGGTCCTCCTCCTTAGTGTGGTCCAGCTTCTTGAACTCGAAGCTCTCCCAGTCGGGAGCCACGTCAAAGGCAGGCAGGTGCTCCTGGCCACGGACGAGGAAGGCACCTCGGATGAGGCAGTCATAGTTCTGGCCATACACCGAGGCAGCACCGAAGAGGAACTTGCGAGAAGCCTCAAGACGGTTGAAGAAACCGCCTGCGGAAAACCCGTCAGCAAATCACCAAAAAAGAAAACACAACACAAAAAGCACATACCAATAAGGTTGTTGGCCATGAAGGTGAGCTTGAGCTCGTTGTTGTACTTGTAGTCAACAAGCCACAGAGAGTACTCATCAGGCTTGTAGTTCTCCCAGAACCAGGGCAGGGCAACGGGGCGGGTATCCTCGTTGGAGTACTTGCGCTTCCACTCATCGAGGATGAAAGTGGGCTTACCCAGAGCCTCAAGAGGGTGCTTTGGCTTGGGCTCGGGCTTAGGCTCCTCTTCCTCCTCCTGGGTTTCCTGCTGCTGCTGCTGCTTAGGGCAGCCTCCTTCTTGGGCTTCTCCTCCTTCTTCGGGGGAGTGTACTTGATGGCCTCGTCAACGAGGACGGGGTTCTCAACGACAGCCTTGAAGACAGGCTGGTTGACGACGGTCAGGAACCATCTGGTGATAGCAATGTGCTTCTCGCGGAACTCCTTGTCCAAGACGAGGGCAAAGGCACGAGTAAAGATACCGGCAACGAAGATATCGGCGAGGGTCAGGCGCTCACCAACGAGGAAGGTGTTGGCGGTAAGGTGAGACTCCAGGACGGCAGCAGTCGTAAGCGCAGCCTTGGAGGCCTCCTCAACAGCCTTCTTGTTGTACGGGTCCAGGCCGAGCAAGGGACGGTACCAGGCACCGAAGCGGGGCAGCAGCTCCGAGTTGGCAAAGGACATCCAGCGCAGGATGGAAGCATAGTCCTGCTTGGTCTTGCCCAGCAGAGTGGTCTTCTCGTTCTGGGAGGTGACTGCGACATGGTTAGTCCATTGGGCACCAACCAAAGTTTAAACGTGTCACATCATGGGAAGACAGGCGCTTCTCGCTTGAAAGCGGGGTAGATCAGAGTTGGTGGGTTATCAACATTGCAATTCTGCCAGGGATAACTGATATAATAATATATAACGATTCATCATATAAAACCCAGAAGCCGCATCGCAGCTCGGAAAAAGAAAGAATCAGTCACGTACCGTAAATTGCAATGGCAATGGCCTCAGTCAGGACGAAGCCGTTCGCGCCGACAAAGGTAGGGATCTTGCCAAGCGGGTTCAGCTTGCGGTACTCAGCAGACTTGTTGAACTCAGCATTGGCATTGTTCTCCGCCTGGACCAGCTCCAGATCAAGGTCGTTGGCCTTCGCCGCGACCAAGATGGGGATGGTGCGGGGGTTGATCTGAAGGCGAACGAGTCAGCGCTGCATCAATGAATCGAAAAATACTCCTATATAAATATCGTCTGAGTACTTACAGCCTGGCCGTAGAGCTTGCCGAAAGACATTTTGAGAAAACCGCTTCTGCGAGTGTGTTCTCAGAAGGGGGAGGAGGATGGTGGGGGAAAAGGAGGCGGGAAGAAAACGAAGAGCTTGCAGGCGGGCAACGACGAAATTTTGTGCGAATCAAGCTAGCCGTCGGCGCCGGAGAATCCTTTGCTGGCTGGCCTCCAGTCACGTGACAGGCCAGGCCTGCTGGCTCCGCTGGCCGGCAAACACAGCAGAAAACCTCGTCGACGTGCGAGATAGTTGTCAAAGGCCTTCCCGACAGGGCCCTGTTCCTTTTCTATCCGTCTGACCAGGCTGCTGTCAGTCGTGATATGCAGTCAATGGCTTGGCAGAGGTCCAGTTGTCTCGTGCAGACGGTGCAGAGCGTCTGCCGAGCTTCTCCATGGCAGCCATCGCTCCAGTCCTCCGTCCATACGACAGCTCCTTTTGTTTCAATCTCTGCACAGCTGCTTCAACAGAGACGACGAAGAAACCAGTTCTCCACCTCCGCTCGAAGAAATGCTACCGAACTCGTGAAGGCGGCCCCGGAAATTGACTTCTCCAAATTCGCCGCTACCCCTGCGCGCATCGTCCCCGCCTCCCCGGCCTACTTCTCCGGCAGTCCCAAATTCATCGATCATTTATTGAATCTGGAGCGCATGCTGGCAAAATATGCCTCCCTTCCGACGGTGCCGCCCAACGAGGCCCCCCGAATGGCGTGGTTGAAGTTGGCGCAGTTTCGGGACTTTGTCGGCGAGAAAGTTCCAACGAAGAAATACAAGAACCTTCTGAAGATCCTCCAGCGTCTCAACAGAATTGACCCGGCTTTGGCGCCGGAGGAGGTGCGTGAAACGCTGAACAAGTTCCTCCGTCCTGGCAACCCCTATGCCAACAAGCCGGCGCCGGCTACGGTTGATGAGATGGGTCGAGCACGGGGGAAAGGCAAACGAAAGACGGCATCTGCTGTGGTTTATCTCGTAGAAGGAGAAGGCGAAGTCTTAGTCAATGGCAAGAACATTGTCGAAGTATTTCCACGAATCCATGACCGTGAGAGTGCGTTATGGGCACTGAGATGCACACAGAGGCTTGACAAGTATAACGTATGGGCTACAGTCCGCGGTGGAGGAACTACTGGTCAGGCCGAAGCAATCACCTTGGCAGTGGCACGGGCTTTGCTGGTTCATGAGCCTGCACTCAAACCAGTCTTGCGAAAAGGTACGCGACCTCTCCCCTCGTTGATTGTATACTTTGTGTCTTTTGTCGAGTATGGAAAGGGAACATTGGCTGACTACTCGTTTGCACATGACAGCTGGGGTCATCACGGTCGATGCGCGTCGTGTGGAGAGGAAGAAGCCAGGTCATCGGAAAGCAAGGAAGATGCCCACCTGGGTCAAGAGATGAAACGCCGTTTCTCATGTTTTTTGTTTCCTCCCAGTGTATTATTTCACATGTGCCCCTTCGACAGCGAAATCTATACTGTACTTACTATGTTTTGTCTATATCCAAGGTCAAGGAGGTCCTCAATTCACGAGCTTGCGTAACCTGTCAAATGACTAGGTATTACTATCAGTGGGCATTTGGGAATCAATTGGTTCGTTCGTTTCGCAGCAAGAAGGAATCTGCAATGCTGTACGGCAGTTTGCCTATTAGTAGTACTACTCCGTGTCTATGCAGTAAAAGCTCATACGGAATTAAGTAATGCTGAAACCAGATAGGAAGAAAACTATATAGTAGGAAACGTACCTAAGTACACTTAGGCTAGGAGTCCATAAACAAACAAAAAGCCCAAAGGTCTCTGATAGATATCGCATTCGACCAAAGCAGGCTGCAGGAGTAAGTGACTGCCAAAAAGGAAAAAGCAAAATGAAAACTACCTGGAAGCTTACAGACTGTCGATGCTTCAAATGCGAGCAGATTAGTTATTAGCGCCCAGGGCTCTGAGTCTGGCCTAGGCCTTCTTCCAGAATCGTATTCGAGATAAAAGATTAGGTACCCTACAGGTGCCTAGTAATGCTGACTAACAGGAAGTTAAATATGTTTCAAGATTTGAGATATGCTTTAGGAGCACATCGCAGGCCTGACTTCTCAGAGAAAGAAAAGAAAGAACAGGAAGGAGCAAGCGATGGGAATTGCGCTATAACAATGCCCAAATACCACACAGCCTGCCTTTACATTATCGTGTAATTCAACTCACAGACCTGAGATGGTGTTTCAGACTGTGCGGGGTTCTGGGAATCAACGATTTCAATGCTGATGGCATGGAGTCCATGGACAGGATACTGTTGTCGTTAAGCTTTTCTCAACTCCTGCCTGGGCTGGCTGAAGAAGGTTCCACTCTTCTGGAAAAAGCCGTTGGAACCTCCCCTGACTGATTGGCTGGCGATGTCATGCAGCGACCCTGACGCTGGCAGGCGTAATTTCGGCAAAAAGCAGCTAGCTAGCAGTTGTGTGGTGACATCAATCAACGGGATTGTTAATAATCTTATATTATTTCTCCTTATTATTACCGAGAAGGGATAATATCCGCATGTCCGTGGATAGAACCGGTTCCTGCAGATGATGCTGATACAAGGAGCGCGTGGTAATTTCGCACTCTCACGCACCATTTTTGGAATCAATCAATGATAGAGAATGAGGAATCTCCGCGGACATCTCTACACACAACGAATGCTCCATACAGAGTACGTAGTTTGTACCGACGGAATACTCCACTCAGGATCCACCAGCCCAAGTACGATCGATCTCGGAGACAGACCCACTAAATGGAGCAAAAATGATGAATCCAATCTTGGACGAAACAAACACAACAATGTGCAGATGAGGAATTTCATCAGAGTTTCACATTGTTCTAGAAAAAAAATTACTTACGCAAGGAGATGCTCTAGGGGGGTTTTTCCATGCCAACCTCTTATGAGTTCATGCGAGTCATTTTCGAAATTAATAAACCCGGGAATGTTTTCGGGATGACCCTATACGGAGTACTCCGTACAGGGACCTAGGCCTGGACCTGGACGTCAGAGCTGAGACCTCTCGGCACCTTGTTGGGCAGAAACCCCGTTAGTGATCATAACGCTGCGTCGTTGCTGATAGCATTCGCATCGCAATTGGTGCCTGCGCTCCTGATGGAATAATATCCTCATGATTCATCTTGGGTCTGCCTGAAACCACCATTTTAGCATGGTGATCATTTTCTATATCCAGAATGCAAAAGTGGTGGACGACAGGCTACGGCAATTCGATCGGGAAACACTTTTTCCTGGTCGTTGTTGCTTCATGGCAGTCAAAGCTGAAGTCAGCAAGACTTCCAGATACGACCTTCGTGGTCATCTCATCGCACGGCGTCTTTGATTTGTCGCAGAGGTCTTATTTGTATAGCTCCTGACGGTAGCGAGGGATTTATATTGTCCCGGCGCAGCTGCAATTCGAGTGTGGCGGGTGTCACCCGGACGCTGGCCGGCTACCAGGCCGTGGACGATTCCCGAGGTCCCTGATGCGCGTTCAGCATCCAGAATGCCCAGAATGCTGTCGGTCGGATTGCAATCGGCCAATCCACAATAGGTCGCCTGCTCCGAGTGGCTGAGCAGCGGTCCCCCCACATATCTGCAACGCCCGCTGTCAGCAGAGCGCGTTCAGGTCGTCAAGGCTCAACGGCTATCCAAGCACCGATCCTGAAACATTTTCTCGACGCGAAGCTCTTCCCAGTGCCCCTTAGGCCAAGCCAGCTGGGGTATGGCTTCCTGCGCCCGCCCAATGGGTGCCTCGCCGCCTTACAGGACGGGCTTGTCGCACGCCCAACGAACTGGCGTCGTACGGCGTACACCTGCTCCATCGAGCAAGACGCTAAGCCTCCATCCTGCCTGGAGTCCAGACCTGTTTCTCGTCCTGGGCGATTGCAACTAGGGCTGTTGTAATCGCGGCCCTGTGCGATCATAGGCGCAGGGCGCGACGCTAACCAACGCCGCAGAGAACAAGCTCCCGTCCAGCATCCCACTTCCCACGGCACTGGTGACCCTGCCTCAGTGCGGTTGCAATAATTCGCAAGCTTTATGAGCCGCGAAGCCCCGATGGCGCAGATCGCCGACGTGCAGCCCTGCAGGGCTCCAATTAGCGGCGCTGCGGCCCTGTTTCTTCGAAGCCCCCGGAGTATTCGGGACTATTCCTACTCGACCCAGACGGATGACAAAGGTCCATGCTGAACAAGGCAGCATCATTTTCGTCCTGAGCGATTCTTCGACTTTCTTCTCTCTCTCTCCTTTTGCCCTTCTCGCCGGATGAGCTGGTGCGCATCGGACCTTCTGCAGGCCGCGAAGACACTGCAAGGCCCGGAGAACTACATCGAACGTGCTGAAGGCGGAAATCCAATAGATTGACACACGAGCAGACCTCATCTGACTTCGATATCAAGTCTTAGTGCGGATGGGGCTACCTGTCCAACATTGGGGCCCAACCGAACCGATGCGATCACCGCCATCCTCACCTTCATTGTTAGCCCGGAGCCATGGATTGCGCCAAGGCGCAGAAGGAAAAGGGAGTGGCCCATGATCTAATTATGGCCAATCCGGTCCATGCGACGACGGGACACATGAGACGACAAAGGACGCTCCATAAAGAATAATAATGAAAGAAAAGAAGAAGGAAGGGAGGGAGGGCAGGTACTCCGCAGGGCGCACATCTATTTTTTGTCCTTTTTTTTTTGGGCTATGGATTCTGTAGCACCGTACGGAGTAGACACTGTAGGTCATTTCCACCCTGAAGAGAAGCTTCCCGACTCTCCGGCTCGTTCTTACCCAGATCGGGGAGATTGCGCGTGGCCCAGCCAGGCTGCTTGTTATTTGTAAGTAAAATCTAGGCCGCGGGCTCCCGCGTTTCGTCGGACTAGCCAGCTTCAGCCGTAAGCCGTCGCGGAGACGCAGAGACGCAAAGACTCTGAATATCCTCCCCCGGTCCGCGTCCCATTGTTCCTCTCTCCAAGCCCCGCCGTCCTGGTGGTGAACTTAAGCGGCCATAATCCCTGTCAAGCCATCGAGGCGTCAGATGCCATGATAGCCGCGTCTACGATGTGTGACGGATCGTCGGGGTTGGTAAAATATTGCCAACTTCCTGGAGTCGTCGACCTGGTTGCCAGTCCCGGGGTGGCCTGTGAATCACGCGCTGCCTCCGCTTTGACGACGGGCCTCTTCTCTGGCTGTTGTCATCCTTGCGGTCTGCCAGACCCTGTCAAATAATGCGATTTTGCCGGCCAGCGTGCCGTGTCAGATCCTCTATCTCGATATTGTCGCCAAAGGAAGCTTGGATCGTGTTGTTCTTTTCTCTATTTACTTTATATCTTTGGCGTGCTCCGCCGCGACTGGGATCATCCCCGCAGAGTTGGATGATTGGCAGCGTCACCCTTTCTCATTGTTCGGGAGCGCCCGACTGCTCTTTTGCTTGATATTGGGATGCGGAAGACACCTCTTGTGAAAGCGTTTTCCCAGTAAGGTTGCTCTGCCTTTCGTCTCCATGACGAGGGATCCTGAGCATGTCTTCCAGGCTAATTTACTGCGCAGGCCCTGTGAGCAAGCAGCAGAAGCCGGTTTATTCTAGGACTCACGAGGTCTCTTAGACAGTGGCTTCACTGTCTATGACCGATCCCGCAAAGCCGACTGTGATCGCAGGCCGGAAATCTGGAATTCTACGCAAGCCCTCCGCTCTCGCCTCCGACGCATCGAGCCCACTTCTTCGATCCGTTGCGGGGCGGGCCCTCCAGGGACAGGGACCGTCCAGGTGGAATGGATGGTGACAATCATCAGAGGAAGCAGCATGATCCTTCCAATTATCCGTCGGTGCCTGGGCTGCCACGGCACGCCGTGCAACAACCACAACTGCCACCTGGTCGCTCAGCAGAGCACTTTCGACGGCCATCCCTACAGCCAGCACGCCAGGGGGACATGCCCGTGCCTGCGCACGGGCGAAACGCCCATCTGCCAGACTACTCGGCGTATGGATACACGTCCGAGTCATCCCTCCAAAGCGGTTCGTTGCAGGGCTCGGGGTTACAATATCAGTCGTCATTCCCTTCAGAGTCATTGCGCCAGGAGTCACCACCAGAGCATTCACACCAACGGGAGTCTCAACAGCAACAGCAGCAATTCTCCCAGTATGCCCCAAACCTTGTCTACGGCCTCGACCAGCAGGGTCAAGCACAGGCCTCATATGAGATTGCTGTTCCAGCGCCTTACGAACCACGACAATCTGCAGCCTTGGGAGCTCTGCCCGCCCAGTTTGGCGTTCCACAGTATTTCACACCTACGGGGCAGGCTGGGTCCGGCGACTCCGGAGTGTATTTAACTCCGCAGGAGCAGCAGGCAATGTATCACCAACAGAATCCACTTGGCCGCTCGAGTGCGCCATCCTATTCAGCCGCGATGGCCGATTACAATCCTATCGGCGCCACAGAAGGCGTAGAGCAGCAAGAGACAGCTCAAGAATCAACCAATCTAGAAGACGCCTACGGCCGATATAAGCAAGCTCTGACGACCACCTTTGACTACACGCGGGCGGGGCGATTGGTCGACGCGAGTCGATTACTCTTGGAGATCTCCGAGTGGCTGGTCAGCAACGCGCGCGACTTAGGTAAGGGTATTACTAGCCTTTCGTACTAGTCTTGACTCCATCTCTTCTGCTCCCCAACTCTCTTTACTGTGGTGGAGATTATAGTAGGTGCTAATTGGTTCTTCGTGTCGCCGGGTTCCCAGGCCTCTTGCGAGACGAACAAGACCTCCACAAGGAACGGTTGAAACTCTGGGAAAACTTCAACCTCTGCTGGCTTTCCCTGTTTCAGAAACAGAAGGACCTGACTCGGGCTTTCCTGGAGACTGGCCAACAGCAACCAAATACGAGCATGCTGACGGTCGATATAATGAAAAAAATGGGAAATGACCTCGTCCAGCTGTGCGATAAGATGGAGCCGCACGGACTTGTCGACTATCAAATTGGGATATGGGAGGAAGAAATACTTAGTGGTAAGTTGATGAGCGTCGGCGTCGGGGGATGACGGTTGGCTGATTTGTCTTGACAGTTTTAACTCAATGCCTCGATCTGGTCGAAGGAGGTAGCAAGACGACGCACCCGATCGTTCCTGACCGTTCCTGAGTATGGCGATGATCTCCGATGTTTCGCATCATATGTCACCTGACTGTTGATGCTTGTCAATGAGTGTATGTTTTATAATATCCTTGACCGGTAGCAGGCCCTCTTTTCTTTGTTTCCATTTGCAAGCCGGCCACTTTTTTTTCTCTCTCGGAGTCGAGCTGTCAGACTTGATGTTTCAGTATGCATCTCCAAGCTGCTGGATGCATTGGTCTGATCAAAAAGTTTTCCTTTCCTTTCTCTTTGTTGCTTTTCCACCCAGTCTTTCTCGCTACGGGTTATGATTTTTGCATATTACAAGATAGTTGTCTTTTGTGGGATATTTTATGTGGGACGAGTCGGTCACGAATGGATGGAAATTCGAGCGATGCATGGCGCACGGCAAGGGATAGGGATAAAAAAAGGGCAAAAAGGTCGAGAACACAGTACACGGATGGCGCTATTACGGGTTATAGAGGGGGGGGGTGGTGGGGGGGGGGTTTGCGATCATGGCGAATTAGGGCTTTGCTTCTTCAGATTCATGCGATTGTACAGGGTACTTTTCTGAGCTGGTCTCGAGACACTAATGTAATGATTACAATGTAGGTAGGTAGTTATATAATTATTCAAGAGAACCCTAGAATGGAGAGAGGGTACAAGTATGACAGGTATGACATGCACTGTACCTTGTGACCCAGGTCCATGTGCTTGCTATAGTCAGATGTGCCGGGTCAACTGACCTCGGAGTTTGTGTTACAAGGAGTATGTACACCGATGGTGAATATACATACATACAGTACATTACATACAGTACAGTACAATATATAATTGAACATGTGAATCAGGCCTAACTGCAGGACCAGACAGAATATAAAGCTGCGAAAGGAACCTGCTGCAGGCTGCCTCACCGATGATCCACGATCGATTGATGATTGATCCAGGTTATCGGGCTGCTGACATTACGTGTGTGCCTAGGTAGATACCAAAGTCAACTAGCTAAACAGGTACCTATTGCATATCCTGCTGCGGGCAGGGCTGTAATTTCAAGCCTAAGTACGTACATACACACTAATACTATAAGTCAACTAACGTTAGTTAAATAAATAATTTTTTTATTTAGTAATAATAAATAATACGTAATATCTGCACTACTGCAGCTATCCAAAATAGTCGGGATTTAGATTCATATTCAGGTTCATTCGGTCGAGCTTTACCTGCCCTGACCTGATAAGTATCACGCACTGACGAATCAATAATGTCTGAAAAGGGAAGGATACACAGCTGGAGTGGGGAGTCCAGAATATCGCTGATATCTGGCAATCAATTAGCAGAGGAAAGAAATATTCATTCATATTCCAACCGATCAAAAATTCAGTAGAGGGGGGGGGGGGGGAATTGGATTGACTGACTGTCTAACTGCCCCTGATCGAGTTAATCAATTTATCTGACTTGACTGAGAACCTAGTATATATCTACGCATGTAAGTAAATACACATCTACCTGCCTACGCAGTCTCTATAGATAGATAGCTAGATCACTTACTTAAATACCTACCTGAGTAGCTACCTATCTATGATTAGTTAGTACCTATCTATCTACACTCAATGCCGTGTATATATATTATTTATGTCCTCTTTGCAGACTCGATTTTGTTTACGTATGAGTAGGTCATGTACAGTACGTACCTATATAAAAAGCAATTAGCAGACCTTATTTTTTTTCCCTTTAAAAAAAAGGCGTCTGATGCCTCTATAAGGCTCAAACAAGAGCAACAAACAGACAGAGCACTTACTGTACTTCCAAACTTGAAGTTGAAACCCGATCGGCGAGGTGATATAGGGTTTTCACGATGCTGTAATAATAATAAATTCCATTCCACTCGGAATGTTTATTATACGAGCGAAAAGGAAATGCATCTCTCTCTCTTTTAATCAAGTTTCATAATGCAGTTAAAATAGTCGACATTTAACAGAATTGACGGTGCGTTGTATTCACTATTCATAATTAGGGTTGATATTAATTGGTACTACCGAGATGAATGACTGCAACCAAGGCAGTAATACTGGCTAGGTATGGATATCCCTAGGTAAGTACCTCTAATAGATGCAGTGGTAGAGTTGGGATAGGTCGGGTAGAAACCAGGGAATAGCATTCATAATTCACCATGTCAAGCAGCAATTGCAGTCACTCAGGCCGAGTCGCATCCTGTTGTGGAGTAATACACACGCAGATGTGATGCAATCTATGTGTGCACATATATGGCCTACCGAATCACTGTCCTGTGTCATCACTGAATAGACCTGGTCATGACAGTTGAAGTAGTTTTGGTATTAGGAAACGGAGGACTCGAAGGAATATATATATATATATCAAGACTTGATGGTTCCATTCCATAATATCAGAGCTACCTATCCCCGTCCAGCACGGAAACCTGGATATACTCTGTCGTAGGCGCGCGTACAGAAGTATGAATGAAGGAGGAAAGACTGGCATATTCTCCTGCCATGCAGTAATTCATATCATGGATATTTACCACGACCATGGACAACTCGAAGCTTCAGTCAAATCGTAGGCCATCATTCAGTCAAAAGAAGAAAGAACTCCCAAATACAGACGGTCATGCACTAATCATAAACAAGGACAGGAACACAGAAAAGAGAAAGAGGTATGGAACGCTTTTAAATTTGGTCTGCGCACATGTTAGCATTGCCGATTGCATCGAAGCTCCAGGACCCTGCCACATACTCAGTGTCATGCTCATGCTCACGTCCGTGCTCTCCACCATCCGCTTGAACTCCTCGAAGCTGATCTTGCCATCCCGGTCTTTATCCGCCTCCATGATCGTCTTATCCACGATCTGCTGCAGCTGCACGTCCTTCAGGTTGTTGCCGACCATCATCTTCAGGACGATAAACAGTTCGCCGTTCGAGATATATCCGTCACGGTCGATATCATACACCTTAAAGGCGAAGCGCAGCTTCTCTTCCTTGTTGCCCTTGGAGCTGAAGGCCGACAGTCCGGAGACGAATTCCTGGAAGTCAACATCACCACCTCCGTCTTCGTCAAAGATCGCGATCATCCTAGTGCATCACAAAGATCCCGTAAGTATAAGCGTATTCAAGAGCCCAGAGGGGGGAAAAAAGGATCTTAGCTACCGTGTCGCGAGAGGATTGGAAGAGACTTGGGGTAGCGAAAGGAACTCTTCTCGCTCGATCGTGCCGGAATTATCCTTCCCAACAGTCAGCAAAACATCTCAGGCCGGTGCGAAAATCCTCCCTCCTGACCTTGTCCAGCTTCATGAACCTTTTTCGTAAACGATCGACTTCATCTCGGTCGACTGTAGCAAAAATGAGTCAGATAAGAGCGACTTTTGAGCCAGTATCGAAGCGAACCCACAATTAGACGCAGAGACTATGCTATCAAGAACCTGAGAGCCTCCAACAGACCCCTGTCTCTTCCGTGTGTTATACAAGGCCGCACTGTTCGGCTCGGCTGGCTGGTCCATGATTGCGATCTCCGATCTCCGGCGGGGAAGTAAATGATCAGTCGATGTAGGGCTCCACCGAGTTACTCGAAAATGATGAAGAGACTACGGCGACGTAACTAGTAATGGAAAGATAGATTGGGGAAGAAGAACAAGTACAAAAGGTCGATGGAGGAAACTGACAATTAATCGCATCAAAGGTTGGTTGATGCGGAGCTGTACTATCGGACTTCACGTGTTGTCCAGTCCATTCACGGAAGTGCCAAGCCCCAGGCCTGCTACCCAGGAATCCTGGAATCTGATATTGGCCATCCCCGCACTAACGGGAAACGGATAGCCAAGCGAACCCCTGAGGCCGTGCGCTGATCCAAAACAGGCCACGGCGCAGTGACATGGCAACGTCAACTCAACAAACCGCCGTGTGACTACGAGATTACAACCGTCAATATCTTCCACCACCCATCATTTTTTATCAAGAAAATACGACTACGCGATATCGCATGACCTGAACTTTCGTTTGATACCAATTTTGGGCCTCTTCGCCCATGGTCGTTGCCGATTTCGCGTCCCAAAGATTGTATGACTAGGTACGGGGGAATGGGGAGGACGCGCCCGAAAAAGCTCACCTCCAAGGCCTCGATCCCTATCGTTAGGGAGGACCAAATCGAGGACGTCGATGAAGAGGTCCAGGCCGCCCTTCAGCAGGTCGAGACTGGTGTTGAGAAGGCGGAGGAGTCAGTAAGTATAGCCTCGCCATCCCTAGCCCGGCCCTGCAGAAAAAAATCACGTGATTTTTTTTCAACGACACTTCAACATCCAAGACGCGTACCCCCTCACAAAGAGCCACCATCGTATGGACTAACCAAAATCCTGCTGATAGGAAATCCATCTGCAAGCCGCTATTAATGCTGCCGCACGCGGTAAAGTCAGTGAGGCACATATCCCAACACCAGAAACCGTCCTAAGTAATATCCGATATGACGAACTCTATCCCCCTACCTTTTCGCAACCTGCAACGTACATCCGCTTCTCCTCGACCGTCGAGGATTGTTGCGGATGTCCGTATAACATGGTTGAGGAGGACGATGTCTTCCTCAAGGAAATGAACCAGAAGCGGGATCCATCGTCTCAATGCACAGAGGATCAATTCGAAGAAGTCATGAACTTCTTCGAGGAGACGGCGCGACTGAAGCAACCGTTTGCCGCAGTCGACAATCCTCCGGTGCTTTCGTATGAAGAAATGGAAGAGTCCTTTGACGCAGCTGTAGACGAAAATATAAAGAAGTTCGCAAAGGATATCTATGAGCACTGGAAGGCACGGAGGATAAGGACCGGAAACCGTCCCTTGCAGCCAACGCTCAAGGTAAGTAGCTCGCCTCTCTCTCTCTCTCTCTCTCTCTCTTTTTTTTTTTCAGCCAGTTGGACATTTCCGACGTTGACGATGCACAGTTCGAAACCGGTCAGGAAACCGATGACGGTGATCCATATGTATGTTTCCGTAGACGCGAAGTGCGCCAGATTCGCAAGACTCGTGGTAGAGATGCACAGAGTGCCGAAAAGCTGAGAAGGCTCCGAAAAGAGCTCGAGGATGCTCGCCAGCTGGTGGCCTTTGTGCGACAGCGCGAATTGGCGCGAAAGGAGTTGCTTGCTCTCGAAAAACAGATCTTCTTGCAGCGGTCGGAGGTTAAGGAAATGAAACGGAAACTTGGCATCAAGGATGATGATGAGGATCTCATCAACCAGAAGGTAAGAAGACGAACCATCGCTGCTACAGGTTCGTTGACTGACGCTCAACAGCCAAAGAAGAAACCCGTCGAAGTTCCAGCAGTCCAACGACCCGCTGTTCCACAGCTCCGCCTGCCCCAGAGGCCTGGGGCGCAGGCTGCAGAAGACTTGCAGTTGTTGGAGGATGTGCAGGCTGAGAAAGAGAATGAGATTCTGCGTGACATCAAGCAGAATCTGGCGAAGCATATCAAATGGAACGAGGG
The DNA here is from genome assembly GCF_000968595.1 of Rasamsonia emersonii CBS 393.64. Lineage (NCBI taxonomy): Eukaryota > Fungi > Ascomycota > Eurotiomycetes > Eurotiales > Trichocomaceae > Rasamsonia > Rasamsonia emersonii. The sequence continues at coordinate 45,772 of NW_013563251.1, forward strand.
ATATGTTGACCTCACAAGGGCGCCGCTTACCCCGTCTCCCAAGAAGACCTTTGAGGCCGCTTTCCGTCCCGCGATTACCACACAGCTGCCAACACCTCCGTCTTCGGATTCATCCGACAACATGGGTGATACCGCTCTAGACAACCTCCATCCGTATTTCCGTGATTCCTTCGCGTCCCGAACCATGGACGTGGATGAGGATACTAGCAGAATCCCTTCGTTTAGACGGCGTATAGGGCGAGGTGGTCGTATCATGATCGATCGTCGGAATCTAGCACCGCGGTGTAAGGTGGACATTGATCCAATAAAGCTTGACCGATTCAAGTACGATAATGACGACGATGACGATGATGATGTGGTGTTTGAGCGTGATAAGTATGATATACACGTCATGCAACACCGAGCCATTATGGCTGCAAAGGCTCGCGAGCAGGCGCTAGCGGCTGCTCAAGCGCAGGCCCAAGCCCAAGCCCAAGCCCAGGCACAGGCACAGGCACAGGCACAGACACAAGCCTCGCAAGGCCAAACTCAGGCGCAAGCACAGCGACGGCCGCAGGGCGGTGACCAGAACACGGCTCCTGGTGCACCGAACGCGGGGCAAACGATGGGATCGAACCCGGGTCCTAGTGCCATCGCCGCAAGCAGTGCGGCATAATGTCTGTCCTGGTCATCCCCCTAACCCTTCTTGCATGGCTGGCGTTACTTGGCTCTTTCTCTTTTTTGCTTGTATTCCGACCTATATCCCACTTGTAGTATGTTTCATGGATTTCCCTGGATCGGTTAACAGGACTCTTCTGTCAAGAGAGTCCCAAAATTCTCCTTACCCCTCCTCTCCCTTTCATCTCATGTTGCAACTTCCGGAGGCCTATGAAGCAGTTGAATCAAGGCCATGGTTGCGGTATTTTTCACGAGGTGGCTTTTTGAGCCTTTTTGACACTTATGTACATAGTCTTTTTTTTTTCCTTGGGACCACTCGTCGAGGTGATGCATGTATGACTAGTGAAGAGAAACGTCAGCAATGAAAAACTAATAATTGATGATCAAAGGCGTAAACATACATTAGTATCAGTCCTGGATTGAATTTGATGGTACGAATCTTGTCCTCTGCCCCTTAGAGAGGTTGCTAGTAAGATTTAGGTCTTTTGGATCTTTGCCTTCCTGGAATCCCCGTCAGGTGCATTGCGCTTTGCCGAGGGGCCTCCCTCGCCGTTCTGTTTAGCATTGGAAATATAGTCCGATAACATCGCGGACAGTTGACGGAGGATCTCTTTTTCTCCTAATCTGACCTGGACAGCCATCTTTTGTCGACGAGGAGAGCCTTCTAGAGGCCCTGAGACTTCCATCTCATGGAAACGACTCAGAATCTCTTCATCCTGTTCAATGCTTGTTGAGTACTGAGTCGCTCTTTTCTGCACAACTTCCATAAGTAGCTGCGCTTCAGGTAGCGTAAAAGCGGGCTTTGGTGCTTTATTCTTCGACTTCAATTGCTTCAACTGATCTGGGGTGAGGGTTAACGTTTTGAGGAGAGCGAGAAGCTCGTCTGGCAGAAGGTCGGCCAGTGGCTCTTCAGACGACGGACGTGGAATGCAATATCCGTCTTCGAGGATTTCCAAATCCTCAAGGAGCTTAAGCTGCAATGGACATCAGCATAAAATGTCTGATAAAAAGTGGAAGAGAGGAATAGGGTACCGGTGGCTGATTTTCGGGCTCCGCATCACTGAGCCCCGCAGCCTGGCATATCAATGCCAATGGCAGTTCGACCACATCATACTGAGCATAGTTATCGGTGACGTAGCCATAGCGCCTAAGAAGATCCGCACGAGGTATCTCGCCGTAATCGTTGAAAAGTTCATCTCCTGCTTTGATAGGTTTGATAGCCCTCATCACCAAAAACTTTTCTTCCTGGAAGAGTCGCGCCTGAGGGAAAGATGAAAGACATTAGCGTAATGATTCAGCAGGACGCATCGGATTAGAACTCACGTTGTTGCGGTCCCCATCGGCGTTGAGAAGGTCCGCCAAAGGAACCATGCCTTTGGGTAATTGGTCCTCGTCGTCGGTCACGTATCCATCCTCCCCATCGCCTTCCTCGTCCTCGCTCTTCTCAATATCGAAAGCGTACGCCATGATGAGAGAACCCATTCGATGAGCTAGTTCGAGCAGAACTCTTGCACCTTCTTCGCCGTCATACGAGCTAAGACCTTCGACTGGCGGGAAAAGGTGAGGGTTGGCTCGCACAATCGGGACGACCATGTCGAGGATAGACTGCTCGGCATCTTGCTTGCCGATTTTGTCGACAATAGCACTAGCCTGGAGTTCCGAAAGCTCCGAGTCTGTCCAGAACATCAATGTGTCGAATTTGGTGGGCAAGACTCGGAAGTAGTGAGCCCAGACAGACTTCTCGCCAAGCAGATACTCGTGAATCATCACAACGATCAAAGAGAGCCAGGGACCAAGCTCGTCTAGATCTTGCGAGATGCGATTTTTCAGCCCGGAATTCTGCACGGTGAGAACGACATCGCGGGGGATAGCAAATAGTTCTTCACCATCGGCAATGTCCGAGCGAGCGACTGATCATGGACAAACTAAGCTGTCAGACCGCTGTGTGGCCACCATCACGGACAAAAAGACACAAATGTCAAAGTGAAAATCTTAATTCAAAAAACCAGACAACATACCGACGCCTCTTCCGGCTCCCTGAGATCTCAGGTCCGTGACCTGGATGTTGGGATTAATTCGGACCCCGGGCTTCTGGCTCAGCCATGAGACGAATTCATCCGACTGACGCTGGAAACAATCAGCGTCGGGGAAGTGGGTTGTGGTGGACATGGCACGGAAAGAAAGAGAGTGCTGAGCAGGTCAACAATGCCGCTCGAAGAACTTGTCAGCTGCCCGGGGGCACACAGAGAAGAACGAGAGACTACGAAAGAGGGGATTAAGAGAAAAAGAACGACATGGAGGCTTTGGTGGGCGAGGAGTAAATGGAGTTCCACATACAGTCTGTGTATAGTCCGTGCTCGCTTCGGATAAATCTTGGGCCGGGTCGGCCACTGGCGGATCAGCCGCCGCTTCTTGCAGCCCCGTCGAGGAAGCGGCCAATCGATAACGGCGTTGATAATCCGAAAAAAAGGGCCCAGCAGCAAGCACGAGGAGCCAGGGCAGTGTGCAGACCAAGCCCATGGCTCGTGTTCCGTTGTAACTGTGAGAATCCCCGTGTCTGTCTCATGAAAGTGCGCTTTCCGTCATGATTGCCATCGGCCTCGAGGGTTCGGCCAACAAGCTCGGGTGGTGTGATGCTGCACCCTGACGACGGCAGCCCCGCCCAGGTGCTCTCGAATATCCGTCACACATATGTCTCGCCCCCAGGCGAGGGCTTCTTGCCAAAGGATACGGCACGACACCATCGCGCATGGGTGGTAAAGCTTGTCAAGCAGGCTCTCATCCAGGCTGGCGTGAGCGTGGATGATGTGGACTGTATTTGCTACACCAAGGGACCCGGCATGGGAGCCCCGCTTCAGAGCGTTGCCATCGCAGCACGGATGCTGAGCCTGCTATGGGGGAAGGAGTTGGTGGGTGTGAACCACTGCGTTGGTCGTATGTATATCTTGTGTATTTTTTTTTTCTTATGTTCGATATGTTTGTTATGCTCCGTTCTCTTGCTATTGTCTCGAAATTTTGATTTCCCCGCTGTAGCATTCCTTAGCTTCTCATTCCCGTCGCCCAATATTATCAGGTCACGGAATGAGCTTACATATGACTTAGATATCGAGATGGGACGGCATATTACCGGTGCCACCAATCCTATCGTTCTCTATGTCTCCGGCGGCAACACTCAGGTAATCGCGTACAGTGCACAGCGATACCGTATCTTCGGCGAGACCCTCGACATCGCCGTCGGAAATTGTCTGGATCGATTTGCGCGGACCCTACGCATTTCCAATGATCCCGCCCCGGGATACAACATCGAGCAGCTGGCCAAGAAGGGGAAGCGCCTGGTCGACCTCCCGTACACAGTGAAGGGGATGGACTGCTCCTTTTCAGGGATTCTGGCTGCTATCGAAGCGCTGGCGGCTGAGTATGGACTCGACGGAGAAGGAGGAAAGGATGCCGATGATGATGATGACGGCAATGGTTCTCGTGAAGTTGTTGAGATCGACGCAGATAGCAACGTCAAGCCTACGCGCGCGGACCTCTGCTTCTCGTTGCAGGAGACCGTCTTCGCGATGTTGGTCGAAATTACAGAGCGCGCCATGGCGCACGTTGGTTCGAAAGATGTCCTCATCGTCGGCGGGGTTGGCTGCAACGAACGCCTGCAAGAGATGATGGGCACAATGGCGCGTGACCGAGGCGGTCACGTCTTTGCCACCGACGAGCGCTTCTGCATCGACAACGGCATCATGATCGCCCAGGCGGGCTTACTCGCGTACAAGACCGGATTCCGGACGCCACTGGAAGAGTCGACGTGTACGCAGAGGTTCCGGACGGATGATGTTCTGGTGAAATGGCGTGATTGATGGGTAATTTTCTACTACATTCCTTAGCTATTGATGAAGGCGTCTGTTTCTGTCTATTGTATGCATGACTGGTCAAGATCGAAAAAAATGGTATTGTTTCTTTTGAGACCAGAATAAGGGAGAGCGCACGTTTTTTTTCTCGTTCTGTACATACATAAATAGATTTACTATATGAATGCAACCCCGAAATTCTCGCTTCACTTGACTGGCTTGAAGAGAAAACACCTTGTGTTGCCAACGAGTATCTATGCTAGAGGCCAGGGGCCCTTGGTCCTATTATATAGGCTTATTTCTTTCTCAGATGACTGATGAGGTTTAAAGTAGTTTTAGCGGCCTGGGCTACGGCCCGGGTTACTCCCGTCCGCCTGCTGTAGTCGTTGACGGAGACCAGACAGTGTCGCGAGGGGGCCAATTCTATATAACATAGATACAAGAACGAATAAGGAAAAAGAAAAGACTATAAAGTGCAGGCGAGAGGAGTAAGACGGTCTACACATGCATCAGAATGTCTATATTCGGGTAACAATCTCCCTAAGAGCAATAAGAGGATTTCCTTCATCCAGAATGATATTAAAACGCCATCCGCATAGACCTAGACCTGTGCCGCACCATGATATTGGCCCATTTCGTCCTCTCCAAAAGGTCACATACACAATGCCCTTTTTTTAACCACTGTAGAAATATCATTATCATAACAAAAGGAAAGGAGAAGAAGAGGAAGAGGAGGGGGAAAGGGGGGGCTCGATTTTTTCAACCATGGCAAGTCGTGTATTATCATTCCAAGAGTCAGACTGGTCAAGAGAAATGCAAAGAGGTTGGTCATTAATTCAGAACTATATGGAGAATCATCGAATCTTGCTGCTACTCCGTGACATCGCCAGTCGGCTTATACAATATCGTCGTAACATACTGTGTGTCGAGATGTTAGCCCACACGAGAATTCAAGCACGGATACAACGACGGGAATCTACCTTTCGCTTGTATCTTGTAGTCACGCTTGTGGCTAAAACACCATTTTTGATGCTGCTCGTTGCGAGATGGTTGAGAACGGTATGATTGGGATAGTTCAGAACGCTGTTATCATCCTTCAATGGCGTAGTGCCATTCAAGATCGACCTGCCCAGGAAGAGAGGGAGACTGGGAGGCGGGGGAGCATCTGCAATCACGTTTGCGGCCCTCTGGTACGCGGGGCTATCTTCGTCCTTATCGATGTCGAGGAGGAATTGAGGAATAGTGTTACGGAAGTCACCAATAGGGATCTCTTCCTCGGGTTCTTCAGGCTCCTCTTCTCGCTCCAAAATGTCTCCTGCTGGCCCTGCTCTGAAGGCTTCGGGGAGCACTTGAGGTGGATGAACTCCCCGCGGCACAATGGGCTTAATGGTTCGATCACTCTCCCTCCGTGCTTTTTGCCGGTCAACGTCATCTGCACTGACTTCGATATAGTTGACGAGATGGTTTGTGAAATCCACAGCTGTCGGAAGATTGTCCGAAGCCCTCATCTCACCATCGACAATGAACTTCAGGTGGTGTGTTCCGGGCCGAAGCTGCAGGGTCGTTGACTTGACACCCTCCTCGGTTTCACTGTGTAGAATTCAGTCGTTAGAGCATGGGCCAAACGCACAAATCGATAAGAGGGGAAATTTCAGAAAGAAAAATAAAAACTCAAAAGGCACTATCATCCAAGATCTAAAGGAATACGACATACCTCCTGTGCAACCTAAACTTCTTCTCCCAATTCACAAATGTCCCGGTCACGTAGACTCTGTCTCCGGGACCTCTCCATTCAATAACTGTTGGTACGGCTTTTCCCACACCACTCATTGCATAGGATTGCAACTCATCTTCCACCTCGTCTTCATCCACAGATGCATTGTCGAGACTAGCCGCGGCGCGAGACTTCTGGCTGTCTAGCCTGTCATAGTGCAACGATTCCGCCTGCGAGTCTGCGGGTCCATTGATGGGCGAACCTGGGGTCGCGTTCGCATCGCCAATTGGGAGAGGAAGACGAGGAGGTCGCTGAAGGTGTGAGGCTGCATAGTAGGTATTTAGCGGAGGACCGGATGGTGCCACCGATGAATAACCCGAACGCCTTGCACTTGCACGGCCGGAGGAGGGAACTTGGACCGGACTGGACGCTTCCAATGGCGGCCCGTCCCGGACTCTTCTTCCATCACGTTTGTCCGGAGTCTCGTACAATCGATTAGCAGGCTGGGGGATGTTTCGGGACTGCAGACGCTGATGGACCGGGGTCTGGCTATGAGCAACGGGCTGCCCCGTTGCGCTCTCTTTCGAGGCCGACGGGTCAGCCGCGGTGGCCTTTGCGCCAGACAAGGCGTTTATAGATACCCTTCTGTTCACTCTTCTCTCACTGCCAGGGGCGGCGAGAGTGTTGGAAGTTGGTGCTGGTGAATCCCCCGAGGGGCTTTTGGAGGGGTTGTTTCCCATCTGGGGCGGGGAAGGTAGGCACGACTTTGCGGGGGAAGGCTAAGTCGAGATGCCAGCATTGAACGCTGGCCTCGAGAAGAGGACCGGCCAGTGTGGAGGAGGTTGTCGAGGAAGCTTGTTCGGATTATCGAAAGCAAAAGGCTATCGGAATAAGCAGGTAGAAAGGCTGCGCAAGAGACAGGACTGATGCGGTTGTCGACTATGGACTTTGAATGGTCCATTGTTACACGGGAACTTTAGGAGATGACGTCCGTTTAGGGTTTAGGGCAGTTTTCCGCTTCGAGCGTCCGCCAGACGGATACTCCGACAAGATCACTATCAATTGACAGCCCAACTAATAATCTAACAACAACTTTCGTCAAAGACAATTTTTGGAGTTTTGTTGACCGCCTCCATGAACAATGCTCTAGATCGCCACCTACCTCGCATGTCTGCTTAGTTACGAGATGGAGACGTGTCCATGTTAGCTTGCAGTTCACCATCATGGCTGTCATCGGAGCCATTACTACTACGCTATATTACATCATCTACCCCGTGCTCCTTCTTGCAACGGGCTTGTTCTCCGTTGTTTGTGTTTTCCTCATCCCGTTCGTGCATTTGGGACGCATTATTCTATACTTGCTGCTGGTCCCTGTTACAATACTGGCACAATTCGAGGTAAGAACCTGGGAATTTAGTGATTCTATAGAACTTATTGTTTGGTCCTGTTACGGGATTTTATGTTCTTTCCGGCTTCGCATCGTGACTAGAAATTGATGTGTTTGTATATAGCCTCTCTATATCTTCCTCGGAGTGGCTGTGCTGATTGGCGTCATCGCTGGCCTGCTTCTCTATGTCCTGAATCGATCGGTCGGACAGGTATTGCAGTTTCCCCCTTCAGAGTCCAAACAGCAGCTTCGGCAGAAAGGGTCCGAGTTGCTGCAAGATCCCGCCAAAATTCTCCGCCTTCACCAGTGGGGTCAACTACGTTCTCCGAGAGAGGATTTTTCGGTATCTGTTCATCCGCGCGCAAGGGAGAGGACATTCTTCATGGCAGGTCCGTCCGTAAGCAATGATGGCGACAAGAGGTCTAGTGACCTCTATTCGGAGTGGACGAGCAGTAAGGACAAGACTGCGCTGAAAGACAACGGACTGTTCTCTACTACGATTCTCGAAGAGGAGGATGATAATCACGATTCTGAAGATTTCTGAATGGATACCCTGCCTGAGTTTTGTTTCTGCAAATTTACTGTCTACGTTATAATTGACTGGAAAACGATAAACCTAGCTGGCCTGGATATCTGAATTTTCATCTCTCCATTTTCTGGAAGAAAGCCCCGATCAGGGCGTCTTCGGCCCCAGGTCCCACTGGGGTATCGTCATTTATAATTAGGTATGGAGTGGTAGTAACTGGCAGTCTGTAACTACTATTTGGTCCCTTACCTTAGTAACCGTACCTAGGGTCCGAAAGGAAACTATAACTGGGCTGCGCGTGTTTAGCTTTTCGAAGCATCACGTAGCTAAACCTTGCATGGCCACACACACAGGATAGATCTATGTATATCGATGATGTGGCTGTAACGTGGCGCAGGACCGTCGCAAGAGAAGAGTCGCAATTGGCAACCATGGCTGGTGGTACGGGAGACCCGCCGGATCTCGGGAGGAATGACGAGGCCCATGATGACGACTAGCACGAAATCGATGAGGTCGATCGCCAAGTAGGAGAGTACTAAGAATACTCCGTTAGACCCTGCATAAGAGCAGCTAAGTCTTTTCCCTTTCCTTTTTATCTGTCTTCCCTCGAAATTCCCACGTTAGATGGCTTCTTGTTACGTGGCCGATTTGGGGATTGCGTGGAATCGCTGACGAGAAACACTCCGAATTTAGCAGAACATTAACGACGAGAGTTCATTTTATTGGGGCCTGGAGTGTTCATTGGACGAGGGCATGGAGGCTGTGGTGATCATCGTTGGTCGCCTAATAGTACGGCGGAGTAATTGGTCTTGCACAGTACAAAGGAGTTCTTTAGCATCGTTTGTTCGCACGTGCAACTGCTTCGCAATCAAGGTTTGACAGCATAAACTGAGCGATTACTATTCGTCCGATCACAGGTTCCGCTTATCGCGACATATTTGATCATTTGCAAGTGGGTCGTACTGGGGCCAAGATGGACTCCTCCCTCCGTAATTACCTAAGCTAGTTGGGATGAGGGAAAAATGCGAGGGGCCAGAGTCATGCCGGTCTGGAGGAGCATACGGTCCGTACGGAACAAACTACAGTCATTGCTGTCGTCTCACAGAGGCTCTGTGGTCAACAAGAATTAAGGGTCTTTAGAGTTCGGCGATCATAATAAGAATGCGACCGTACTCCGCATGGCAGATGGCTTGCTGGATGATCCTCATTAGCATTCTTGTGCGGGTGGGTCAGGCTTTTCCCACGGGGCATCACAACGCTCACCACTATTTTTCTGACTAATATAGTCTGGACACTAACTAGGTAGTTGGTTAAGTGGCCGACTCCGTATGTACGACACTGATTCTTCCTCCTTCAACCCCTGCATGTCGAAGTAACTCCGCTTCTTTCGCCTTCCTTCAGGGACATTTTTCGACTGTCTCCATTCCGACAGTCGTCCCTTGTCCGTCACAGAACGTGTTGGCGAGGAAGGGCCAGTGTTGGAGAATTGCCCTGCCAATGATTAGTTGACCGGGTCGCACCTCTCCTTAGGTCTGTCGCCGCCATATCGACTGATCAGTATATGACTCAACATTAGCCAGTGTCGCGCAAGTGAACTGTTGTCACCAAGCTCATCTTCAGCGACCGATTGACCTTGCCTCCGGTTGCCTCTGCGTCCATCCGTTCATCCGTGGTTTCTATTTCTCTAAGCCAACGGCAACAATGATGGCACCATTTCGACTACGGACCTTGCTCTCCGCCGTGCTCCTTGTGTCGTTCTTCTGGTGGCTCTACTCGCGACGCCAGTTTCTCGCGTCGTTGGAGACGCACTCTACAGATGGCTCCTTAGGGGACTTTGAGCGCGAAGCTCACATCGAGTTCTGGCGCAAATTCCAGCCGCTGCTCATGCAGTATAAGCCGGATTGCGATCCTCCAGAGAGGCTGGGCACTTCAGGGGCCATTGGGTACAAACCGAAGGATCCGGAGCCTCGACCGGAGCTCGTGGACATGCCTGGAAGGGATGTGGCGAAGATGAAAATGGCACACGACGGCTTTGTGAACGCGATCAAAACTCAAGATCTGCAACTTCATTATACTCCGGGGACCAGAGGCTTGGTCTCAACCGCAGGGGGCTCATACCTGCCAGTTTTGGTGATCTCTCTGCGGATGCTGCGACGTACGGGTTCACAGTTGCCCATGGAGGTGTTCCTGGCAGACCCGGAGGAATATGAGGAATACATCTGCGATGTAGTCCTGCCGTCGTTAAATGCCAAGTGTGTCGTGCTGTCGGAGATTCTCGATTCTGTCCCGGGGGGGATTGAGATCGAGAAATATCAGTTCAAGCCCTTCGCAATGATCTTCTCTTCGTTTGAGGAGATCTTATTCCTAGATGCGGACGCCTTCCCCGTCGACAAGCCAGAATTACTCTTCCAGAAGGAACCATTCAAGTCAAAACACATGGTGACTTGGCCTGACTTTTGGGCGTCGTCAGCCTCGCCGCTGTATTATAGCATAGCCTCACAGGAGGTCCCACCCATGACACTCCGGCAGTCCACCGAGTCTGGCGAAGTGGTCATTTCCAAAAGAACCCACGGAAGTGTCCTTCTGCTGTGCACTTACTACAACTATTGGGGCCCAACCCATTATTACCCCTTGCTGTCACAGGGTGCTCCAGGAGAGGGTGACAAGGAGACGTTCTTGGCGGCTGCCATAGCTTTGAATAAGCCGTTCTACCAAGTCAGCGAACCCATTTGTGCCATTGGGCATGGTACCGCGGGTGGTCTGGCTGGCTCTGCCATGGTCCAGTTCGATCCTTCGGAGGACTATGCGTTGACTCAGAAGGGCGAGTGGCGTGTAAATGGTTCGACTGCGCCTGCGCCTCGGCCATTCTTCGTCCACGCCAATTTTCCCAAATTCAACCCAGCTACCGTCTTCACAAAGCAGTATGTGAATCCTGCCTTTGAAGATGATGGCAAGACCTATACACGCGCCTGGACCATCCCCCACCCCGTCATTGAGGCGCTTGGTGACACGGAGAAGCACTTCTGGGAGGAGATCATGTGGACGGCATGTGAACTTGAAACGAAGTTCCGGAGTTGGAAAGGCCAGAAGGGCATTTGCCAGGGTGTGAAGGATTACTGGAACGCCATCTTTGCGACCCCTGAGACTGTAGCACTATGAGGGCTATTCTACGGCCTAGCCCCTATCTGACTCATCAGGTTGTCGGCGTCCTGATGTCGCTTCACTGTGGCGGCATACTTATTGCTCGTGGCTGGCGAATTTGAAGGGTCATCGTGATGGCGTGATACGGAACGCTATCCACGATCAACCATCGATTATCCGCATGCGATATGCCGCAGCAACAGCGCCAGAACGTCTTTCCGTCCTGGAACAGATACCTCGAACAGGTTCTCGACTCGCTATCTTTAATAGCGGATCAGAATGCCTGCGATGCAGGATTCCTTCCCCCTTCTGATTATCGGCCTACCATGAAGGAGGAGGAGGCTATAGAAGGGGTCTTTCATGAAAAGATAGCCTCATTCCTCGCTGTATAGGGGGGAAATTTTTGATCCGAGGACCCAGAAATCTCGCCGATCATAGCCATGAGCCCTATCAGGTTAAGGGATCTAAACCCGCCCCCAGATGAAGAACAGGTCATTCTCCGTATGACAGTCACCAGTGTTTTCGCCTATCCCCCAACTTGCACTTCTGGCAAGGCAAGTTATGCAAAATGTATTCTTTTACACGGTCCGTATTTTATTCTGCGTGACTAGATCTTCGAATGATATTCATGTACAATATAACCCATGTAATATTCATGTCTATACAATGTCAAGTGGCAAATCGGCCTTTTTGCGCGTCGTAATATCTAAGTCTATAGTATTCTTACACCATATATAACTAATTGTACAGGATAACAACGCTATATTACAGATAACCACCGAAACAAACCATTCCCAATCATTTCTCTTCTTTGGGCCTAGTTCTTAGGTGGTGACTTTTCTACGCGTCTTACGGCCGCCTGGAACAATTCCTTACATGGTACCCGGCTCTCCAGTTTTGCGCACAGAAGGAACGCACCGCTTAGCTTGCGATGCAAGCTGTACGTCTCTTCCGGGGGAGGAGTGAGCCGCTCGCGGAGCATGACGGGAATGAGAGCGCGGACCCGGTCGGTGATGGTTTGGTTCCGGAAATCATAGATATCCGGGGCGGAATCCACGAATGGCTCGGCGAGGGTAAGGATGGAGTTGATGTGCGCGTCAACCATCGTCTGTGATTCGTAGCCCGTGAGGTAACCCAGTTTGACGGAGAGCTCCCGACATGCCTCCTTGTCATTGCGGGATGCAGCAACAAGGGTGCGGACGTACGTGTCGATGAATTCTTCCGGGTACTCACGCGAAGCGCCAAAGTCGAGAAGTTCAAGACGATTGGTCTCCGCATTGTACAGGAAGTTGGTCCAGTTGGGATCGGTCTGCATATACCGGAATTCACAGATCTCCCGAAGACAGAGGCGAAGGATCTGAGTGCCGATCCAGTCCCGCTGTTCCTGTGTGAAATTCTTGACCTTCGTGACTGCAATTCCATTCATACGCTCCATTGTCAACACCTGCTTCCCAGAAGCTTCATGAATGATTTCCGGAATGACAAAGACGGGGTCGTCCCGCAATAGCTGCCTGAAGCGTTCTCCACATTGGGCTTCTCGGATGTAGTCGCATTCCCAAGCCAGTTCCGTACGAGCATTGGCAATGGTCTTGTCAAGGAATAGTCCCTTGGGCAACAAACGCGACGCAGTGAGCAGAATGGAAAGGTTATTTAGATCTGAGTCGATGGAATCGGCAACGCCTGGATATTGCACCTTGACGGCCACTCGTTGGCCATTCTTCTTCAGGACAGCGCCATGGACCTGTCCTATCGACGCAGCAGCCATGGGTATCTCATCGAATGATTCGAATAGGTCCCGCCAATTGGGGCCCAGATTTTCACTGAGAACCTGATCACGTTGAAAGGCTGGCATGTAATCCGCTCGGTCTTGGACACGCTGCAGCACCTCTGCTATGGGTTCTGGTAGCATCCTCGAGTCTAAAATCCGTCAGAATACGCTGGATATCAACTGAATATACCATACTGACCTTGGAAACTCATCATTTGTCCAATTTTGAGAGCAGCGCCTCTCATCCGCGATAGCTTGGCGACAAGGCGCTCCATGTTCCCGGCACTAAACATTACCGACCCAGTGCCGCCTTTCTCGTTTCCTGTGGCCCTTCGAAGGGTTTCACCAAGAGCACCAAACGCCATCGAGGTAGCTAATCCACCATATTGCCATAATCTCCCCAGCCGCGAGGAAGGGACACGGGATTCTGACATTTGATAAGGAACATCGCCATTAGATGGCAGCTCTGCTGCTTTGGTCTACGGAGCTCTGTCAGCTGATGATCGTATCATCCCTAGGAAAGGTGTGAAACTCTGACCTCTTGGCTTGATGGCATAGATTCTGCTGACGTAGATCCAGGCTGCTCCGTTTTCTCATGTTCGAGAGCAGAGGTGGACACGGAAAACTCTTTAGAAGCATCCTCTTGAGCATCCAGGACTCGGACTTGGGACGTGCTTTCAACATCATCCTTGCTTTCAACATAAGTCTGCGTAGGAGCTGTTGCATTTGAAGGAGCGTTCCGTGGATATGGACGTTTCTCCTTTGACAGGAGGATATTCGCAACTCTTGGGCTGCGAAATATGTTCCTCATCACATCTTCGGAAGGCTCATCGGATTCGGATACAACTTTGGATTCAGATACAGTGTCTCCATTAGAACGACGAACAGGGGAAGAGAAGACATCCGAGTTAATCTTCCCATCATTGCCTTCTTGGACATCCCCAGTAACCTTGGGCACCTTCTCTCTGGGAAGTGCGGAATGTACCGGTCCAGCTTTCGAGGATGGAGTATAGAAAGTATCCTGGCCCTTGCTGATGTTGAGGTCACCGGAGCTTCCGTTTAGGCTGTGTTCAGCCTGCTTGCCGGGAATCTGAGACTTCCCCTGTCGTTGAAGCTTCCCGGCCTCCTCCGCAGAAAGAGCTGATGAACGTTCACCAAGCCCATTATTCACAGATGTATTATCCACCGAGGGCGCAATCCGAACTCCATCCCCTTTCGCAGTTTGTCCTTGGTCATACGGCGGCTTCCCGGGCTGCGTGCTTGGGGCGAACGTCGGCGGTGGCGGCTCGTTGAATCTTCGAGCTAAAGCTGCTGCTGCCTGAGCTGTAAGTATAAGATTATCGGCCTGCTGTTTGACGCCTTTGGTGAGCGACGATGTCCGCGTATAGACATCTAGCTGGCGCTGGCGCACGGCAAGATGTTTGCCGGCGACGGATTTGGCGACATTGAAGAGTTGGATAGCATCCAGAAGGCGCTTCCCCGACATGCTGGTATAGGCAGTGCAATCTGTTCCTCCCTATGAAAATCTCATGGTGACATTAATCAAAATTGGAGCCTCAATTGCGGCTTGCAATGCAACAATTGCTGTTGCTGATGAGTCAATGAAGCCCTTGGATGAATTAATTTGCTGTAACATTTTCTGCCTCCGGTTACCGCCGCGGGACCTCAATGGGGTATTACTCCGTAGCTTCCGGCTGATAACGGACCGCATCGCGTCTTATCAATCTCAACCCTACAGCCGCCGCAACCCCTCAATGACCGAAGAAGCCGACCAAGAAGGTCTTGAAAAGGAGATCGCCGATCTTGAGCTCCGCCTAAGTCATGCGAGGAGTCGCCTAAAAAAGGCCAGGGCATCTCCCAATAGAGATGCGTATACGAATTTCAGCTTCGACGATGGTGTGTTCACGCCCAATTGTCACCTCTGTATCTTTATCATTGCGATCTGTCTGTCGCACAGACGAGGTCCTAGTACTAATGTATGCCTTTTTGTTTCTAGGACGAGCACTAGATTCATCCTCAATACACTCTCTGTTACTGCTTTCCGATTCGGCCTTGCCTTTGGGGTCATTCGCCTATTCCAGCGGATTGGAGTCCTATATTGCGCACAACAGACCTCTCCCCTCGACGATCACTCCGGTCGCCTCTTTCCAGCGCTTTCTGAAGCTCTCGATCGCTTCGGTGGCCAGTACTTCTCTGCCGTACCTCCTCACTGCGTATCGCTGCCCGGAGCAGTTAGAGACCTTGGATAATGACCTGGATGCCTCGACACCCTGCACAGTGGCGCGGAGGGCGAGTGTCGCACAGGGGAGGGCGCTTCTGAGTGTCTGGGAACGAGCTTTTCAACAGACATATGCCTGTCACCCTGGTGCGCACCTGTGTGATGATGATGGTGATGCAACGAAGACCGCCGCCCTCAAGGCGATTGCAAACTTCTCGGAAGCATTGAAATCTAGCACCGATGAGCTTGGACCAAGTGGACATCTCGCACCGTTATGGGGTGCTGTTTGTCTCGCAATGGGCATCGATATCTCCCTAGCGGCGTATGTCTTCATGCTTAATCATGCGAAAGCGGTCCTCAGCGCCGCTGTGCGTGCCTCCGTAATGGGCCCATACCAGGCTCAGAGTATCCTGGCCAGTAATGACCTGCGAGAATTGATCATGGAGAGAATACAGCGAGAATGGGACACTAAGCCGGAGTATGCAAGTCAGGTTGCTCCCGTGCTAGACCTGTGGATTGGGAGACATGAGCTGCTTTACAGCAGAATTTTCAATTCATGACGCACACTACTCGCGTCGTCTCGATACCCTACGCTTATTTTGTCAAAAATGGGGATACAAAAACAGACATAGCGCCATGTTATCATCGCACTTTCTCATCGAAACATTCACTATTCGTACAGTACAATCTGCAACAAGAGACAATGTGTTGCCGTCCGTCCCACAGATGTGTGCCTTGAACACCAAGTGGGTAACCAAACCAAATCGTAGTCCGCATATCCGCCGATTTCCTCCTCAAGGACAAAAGAGAGAAAGCAGAAAAGAAAAAAAAACCCTATCGTGCAGGAACATCGGAGCAACCCAAGGAAATTCTAACGCCAGTCATTCTCCAGATACCACAAAACACCGCCGTGCTGCCGAAAGCTTAGAGAATAGTAAACCACCGCAGTGACCTTAACCCGAAACAAGACGAAATGGAGAATAGAAAAGGAGAAGGAAAAAAAGTATTGTACATGAAGGGGATAAACCCAAGGGAAAATAGCCAAGGTTGAAAGAAAAGAGGGTAAGGAACAGTATGTCAAATTAGAGAGTAATGTGCATATAGTCATTGCTTCCAAATGACTTATTGCAGTTAGGGCACTTCCGCATACGAGAGGTCTGGCGCTCTTCGACGCACTCCCTGCAGAAGACGTGACCGCATGTTTTGATTACGGTGTTCTTGAAATTACGGCGACAGACTGTGCACAAAGCAAGTGTCTGCATCGACAAGGTCAGTTACTACAGATAATGAGAGGAGTTGGTGCCGAACTTACCCGTAGCATTTCATACTCTGAGGAAGAGTTTCCTAGACTCTTCGATTTCCACGCCTCGAGACTCTTTTTCGTATCCGCAAGGGTCGATTTCAGACTCTCAACTTCGGTCTCTGCCCTGCGACAGGCTGCTGCAGTACTTGCTAAAGCCGAATCTTTCGACGTTGCCAAGTTCTTGAGTTCTTCAACTTGCGCTTTCAGACCATCGATGACAATATTGCTTTCTGTCACCTGTTGTTGCGCAGCACGATATTTATCGGTTACCGCATTCAACGCCTCTTTGCCTTCAGCGACCTGTTTCTCCAAATTCGTGAGTAGAGAGCGTGTCGCAGCTTCCGCGTCCTTCAGCTGTGATACGATGTCGGAGCTCTTGGAGTTCTGCATTCTCAACGTCCGGACCTCGGATTCCCGTGCCTCCTTGCTCTTCATGGCAGCGAAATATTTCTGGTCGGCCTTGGACTTTTCCGCTATCAACCGTTGGACCTTCTCCTCAAGAGCGGTAAATTCTGCAACTTTCTGAGATGCCAATCCCGAGTACTTCTTGCAGACCGTTTGCATTGAAGTGAGTTCATTGTTGAGCATCGCGTATTGGCGCTCCAGCACTTGATATTTGGTCCGCAGCTCCTCAACAGGGATTTCCTCAATATTCTGTGGTGCATCTTTTAGTCCATCCACCTTCAAACGCAACCTCTCTAATTCAGACTCCAAAGCCTGAATCTGAGCTTCCCGTGCCGCCGCTAGTTCCTGGATCTTGGTGATGGCAGTTTTCTCTTGCTCTTGAGCAGCCTTCCTCATTTGCTGATCAGCGAGAAGCTCGTCACGGGCATGCCTGATTCTAGCCAAATCTGTCTCGGCTTTTGCCAATTGCGCCTCCTTCTCTGCGATGGCGCTCTGTGTCTCAGACTCAAGTTGATTGCGATAAGCAGTCCGCTCAGCTTGAAACTTTTCAGCTTCCTGGCGAAGTTGGGCATTCACCGCTTCAAGGTGGTTGATACGGTTGATCACGTCTTCATGCTGGGATTTCAATCGCTTGAAGAGATCGGTATTGGCATAATCCTCGTCCGTAAGCTTTGAGTTCTACAAACATCACGTCAGATGCACTATTCCTCTCAGAATGAAATTTAACAGCCTGGGACTCACCTTCAGATTCAGAGCAGTAATCTGGCTGTTTAACTTCGCATTTTCCGCCTCCAAAGCCTCTAACTGTTCCTTCTGCTTCTGAGAAACAGCAAGTGTCTTATGATAAGCCTCCTCTAATTCGGCATTCTTTTCGCCACCGGTACTGACGCCATTTGCTGGAGTACCTTCTTGATTCGCGGATGCCGCACTATCGCCTCCGGGTCGCTGTGCACCAAGCAGGTATTGCTTCTCCAGTTTCGCAACAGTCAGACTTCGCGCTCGATCAAGTTTCTTCTCGGCAACCATATATCTCAGGGATGCTTCCTCCAATTGTTCTTCCAGCTGCTGTTTCTCGGATAGAGCCTTTTCAAGCTCCGAGATGTGTACTTTCTCTTCCGCCAGTTTCTTCGCTAATTGGCTCTGTAATTCCGAAACTTCCGGGGAATGTTTTGGCGTGTGGGAAAGCAACCTTGAGATAGTATCTTTGATATCGTCAGAGCGAGCTTTGAGATGGTTCTCGAAATTCTCATTATCTTCGAACAATAGCGAGGTGCGGAAAGTTTGTTGATCTGTAGGCCTTATTAGCACAAGCCCAGCACACTCTTCAGCAATCACAATGCAGGGATCGTGGAACCTTTTTCCTTCTCATCTATATCACCCACGAGGATCTTAACCTCATCAATCAACTAGGAAAACCATAATGTCAGACCTTTATCGCAGCAACGAGAACGATATCATGACTGCTTACTTGCTTAAACCATATGTCGATGATTCGAAGATGATCGTTGTGGTAAGTAGCCGCTTTAGTCATTTCTTTCAGCTTAGACTCCAAAGTGAGTTTCTCCCGCTTGAACTCCTGCATCTGACGCCATATCGCGTCCTTTTGAAAGCGCTATCCGCAGAAACCCGTCAGCAAGTGCCCAGAAGTTCTTATAGTCTGCAAAGACGCGCCATATCTTGACGATCACTCGTATAATCTCATGATCCTATCAGGGTAGACTCACCTCTAGGTCATCCTTCCAGGGCATGTCAGCATCCGGGTGAGGCTTATTACCGTTGACAGATGTCGCCTGCTTCTTTAACGGAGGCGCAGAGTCATTATGGTCATAACCGGCGGGTCTCTTCCGGTCTTCCATCTTGACAAGACCGGACTCGGAAGACGTAACGGGGGATGCTTCGACGGCCGGCATCAGTGGCTATCGCGACGGATAGGTGGCGACGGCCGCAGGGAATCAGCCAGAAATGGCCAGTGACTGCAGATGTCCCTGAGACCGGCGTGCGACGCAGAAACCGAAGAGATGGGAAAGGGAAAATGGGGTGAGGGTGAGATAAGCAGAGGACAGACTCCAAAAGACAGGAGGATTTTCGACTTCGGCCGGCCGTTAGCGTCTCCCTAGCGCCTCTCACGTGACCCAGCCCACTTTTCCCCCAGACTTGTCGCCGTTCATCATCGACGACACAGAGCTTGAGCCACGCACGTAGCCCAGCTTGTGAAAGCCAATCTGAGCAGCGTTCCACACAGAATCCCACGGCTTGTCGCTATGTGACCTGGACTCAAGAGCGCTGAGCGAACATGGTGTCGTTTTCGAGCTCTGCAGTCAGTATGTGCATCTACAACCCCGCTCTGCGTTTTATCCTAATCTTGTTCTTTGTGCAGATAAGTCTGGCAAGAAGTTCGCACCAAAAGCACCCGTTCGTCGTCCTGGTGCTACTGCTACTACTCCTGCGCCGAGAAAACCCAGTGTCGATAGCCCAAGTACCTCACAAACTCCTCAGCCGGCCGCCGGCGACAATGTTGTCCCCCCGCCTTCAACCACTGAACCCGTGAATACGGCAACAACGACTTCTGAGGATACGCACGAGCCGGAGCCGGAGATCCATAAACCGGATGATGTCCCACAAGTAAAACCCTCGAAGCCAGCAGAAACAGCAATCCCAATCCCCAATCCCTACCCCAAAACCGAGGCCTTCGCCCCCACCTCGGAAGCGCCCTCAAGTGAACCGCAAGAATCTATACGTCAGAAACGGTCTGAATCCGTAGAGACTCCGATAGCTATACCAACTCCGACCTCAAAGCACAAACCTTCGATCTCTACCACTGAACCAGCCACGGTCGAGCCATCTCCGAGTGCCCCTCAACCTTCGCCGCGGGCACACGATGTGTCTACAGCAGAAAACGTAGGTTTACGATCTCAGGATGGACGGGAAGTTCCCACATCGACAAGGAGAAGCCAAAGCATCGAGTCTCGTCATGGACCTCAGGGCCCATCTGGTGACAATCAGATTTCTGTGACTACTGAGGTTTCACCTCCACAGGAGGACCCGGCACAAGTGCGACCAGCGAAACGCATCAAGGTCTCTGAGGCAGAAGCATCTGCTGGCCGCACCGAGAGCGTTCCGTCACCAGCGGCGACTTCGGAAACTCCTGAGCCGCAGGCGCTTACACAAACGCAGAGCGAGACCACGACTCGGGCTACCAGCAAGAGGGGCCGAAAGGCGACCAAACCAAGAAAGAAACGAACAGCAGGAGACGGAAATGGGGAAGCCGCAGCAGATTCGACTGAAGGCAAAAGAAAGCGTACTCGAAGGAGGCGGTCACCGACACCTGAAGGTGCGGAACTCGTGGAGATTGTTCCCGCAGTTGTCAAGATGTCCGAGCTGTGTAAGGATCTTCGGACTGGGAAAAAGTCAAAGCGTGAGATGGAGTTGCGAAACATGGAGTTAGCCGAGATGGAGCGCAAACAGAAGGAGAAAGAAGAAGGGCGCAAAGCCGGAACTCCGATAAAGCAGAATTCAGAAAATGGTGGATCTTCGTTGGCAGATGATATCGAGCCGCCGCAGAAGAAGCCACAAGCTGGGCCTCGCATGAGGATCGTCAACGGAGAGATTGTGATCGATACGGCGTCACTGCAGGTTGATCGCCACGCTGATGCATCCAGAGATGCTGGCGAGCTGGAAGATGTGATTGAAAACCCGCTCACCAGAAAGATCAACCAGGCGACATATGGAAAGCGGACCAAGACGGAGTCTTGGGACGAGGAAATGACGGAACTCTTTTATCGAGGATTGCGAATGTTCGGGACTGACTTTATGATGATCAGTAAAATGTTCCCAGGAAGATCACGGCGTCAGATCAAACTCAAGTTCAACAACGAAGAGCGCCGTGATCCTGAGCGGATCAAACAGGCCCTGATGGGACCACGTGAACCTATCGATATCGCAACGTATTCGGAGATGACCAACACCGTCTACGAAGATCCTCGGGTCATACAGAAAGAATTAGACGAGGAGAAAAAGCGGATTGAAGACCAGCACGCCAAAGAGAAGGAGGCTCAGGAAGAACTTCTGCGTAACCCGATTGGCGCTGGGAAGGATGTGATACCAAGCATCGAAGAGGCTGGTGCACGCGGTCAGAAAGCCAAGTCTCGCAATGTTAAGAAAGCAACTACTTTCAAAGGAGGCATGGGTGGGGGCACGGAGGAAATATTGGGTTCCATTGATGACTTACCAATCTCTGCTTAGAGGTCGTGTGATGTGTTGTTCGGGAGGGATAGACTGGACCTGGATGAGGACGGCGTTTCGGGTTCCTGCCGATGTGTCGGCCACGAAGGCTCCACGGGGTACTTCATTGGGAGGCATTTTCCTTCGTTATCGGCTGAGCCGAGTGTGTATGTCTAGCTTGCAATAGTCTTTAATGAACAACGGCCTTTTTTTAGTAAATTACTTCTTCCATGTTCTCGTATGGATTGAGCAGGAGTAAGATTTTCCTTCATGAAGACATTTTCATTCTCGTCATAATCGGATCTGTTTGCTAGCCAATACAACAGACTCGTGCGTCCTCACCTCCGCCTCGTAGTACCAAATCCCGTACTGGGGCTGGTTGAAGAGAAGCGCGGTGGTTCACCTGAACTACCTTCACCTGGATCGTAGAAACTACCCCGAAAGGATGGACCTGGCCTCCAGCCCCGTACGGTGTTCCGCTCTTGGCCTCTCCGTCCCATTTGATATCCAGCCATGGCGCCAGTCAATGCTCCCGTCCAGAATCCTGGCGTCCACGATGAGCCGAAAGTCGGTGGTTTAAATCGGCTTCCAGGGTTGTAATCGTATGGGGGAGGTGGTCCTCGTGGATCATCATCACCTCCTCCACCGCCGCCGCCCCATCCCCATCCCCATCCCCAACCATTATTTCCTCGTCTATTACGGCCGGAGCGGAACCAGCGGAACCATTCTGCACAGAATGTTGATAAAATGAAAGCGACACAGCCGAAAAATAGGGCGAAGAAGAGGATGTTGGCGAGCGTTTCCCACAGCCCGGTGTCGAAGATCCGCCATCGGTCTGCATTACGCAAGTGTCCGAATCGCCTCTCGCCCTCCTCTGTCAGAAGTAGGCGATACTCTACCCCGCAGCTTCCCTTGAGCACCCATTTATCATCTGGGCTCCGATATCCCTCGCAGATCACGTCCGTGGCTCCAAGCTTAAACTCCGGCGGGAGTGAAGCGGTACAGGTCCACTGTATATCCTCCTCATCATAATCGTAGCCTTGATTCACGCAGCGCATCGTTTCAATCGGATAAAGTTTGCATATTCTCTGGGAAGGACCCGTACAGGTCAGTTGCGGGATCGGGGAGGTCCTCCGTCCGGTTGTTAGACGGTCTGCGTGCAATGTCAGAGAATGGACCTGGGATAGCAGAATCGCATCCTTTCCCGGAGGTCTCCCAATGGAGAGCGCAGGCGAAAAGAAAGAGAGCAGGAGAATAAATGCTGCAGTGTAAGGTAAGTACATTTTCGGAAGCTGTCTGCAGAAAAAGAAAGCCGCAAAGTAGATAATAGTTAGTAATATCAGAGATGAAGCCAATACTGCAGCCTGAGACGATCGAGTTGGATGGGGATCAGAGGCACATAATGATTCTCGTCAGAGCACAGCACCCGGCTGAGGAGGACAAAGAAGACCTGATTTCATTTCATCTCGCCAATAGAGTGCAATCCCTTGTTGTCTGGTCGAATGTCCAGCGTGGCCTTTTCGAAGGTGGGAAGAAGAGTGACGCAAGATGATAAGATCGGGCCCGATCCGATAAAAATAGCCTATGGAAGCTTCAAGGTTAGCGGCGGCGATCGGCCCGGAGGAACATCGCTTTTCTTCTCCCGCCGCCGTGAACCTACGCAAGGCACCACGGACTGGTCAATTTATTTCGGCGAGGGATGGTGGGCACCACATGGATCTAGAGAGTGCGGTCTACCATGTCTCAGTGCTCGCAGAGTACGTTGGCGATTCTCACTGCGTCTTATGCAGAATTAGCTGACTGTTCTTTCTTCAGATGACGTTTCTGCTCCCCCCGTCCAGTCCTCGTAAGGACCCCCTTCGTTGCGCCGTTCGCTGAGCCAGAACCTAACACGATCATAATACAGCCTTTCCTTCACACAAGGCCTTCTTGTTGGCCAACTCTCGGTGGTGCTGCTGATTGGTGCCTTCATCAAGTTCTTCATCTTCGGCGAGGCACCGGCGCCACCGTCTCGGGGGCTAGCAAGTCGCACCGCGGCCCATCGCCGTTCCTACTCGATCAACAACATCGACCAGAATGGGAGATCGCTACGTGAGAAACCCTCAAACTCTAACGCCCTTCGACCGGTTCCGTCATCGTCGACGAATACGCGTTCCATCCTGAGAAAGACCTACTACAACGCGGTTCCGACAAACCTGTCCAACAAACATGGGCGTAATCGGATGCAGCATTCTACACACCAGCCGGAGTCTCTGGACTGGTTCAATGTGTTGATTGCGCAGACAATTGCTCAGTACCGACAGACTGCGTATCTGCTGAAGGACTCACCCACGTCGTCCATTCTTGACTCTCTCTCAGCGGCGTTAAACAACCCCGAGAAGAAACCCTCCTTTATCGACACTATCAAGGTCACAGATATTTCCCTGGGCGAGGAGTTTCCGATATTCAGCAACTGCCGTGTCATCGCGGTGGACGACCCCAACTCTGACGGAGGGAGGCTTCAGGCCTTGATGGATGTCGATCTCAGCGATGACAACCTGTCGATTGCCATTGAGACCTCTCTAATACTGAACTACCCGAAGCCGTACTCTGCCATCCTTCCTGTCGCATTGTCTATCTCCGTAGTTCGGTTCTCCGGGACGTTGTGCATTTCCCTTATTCCCGCTTCCACGTCTCCTGCATCACACACTGCGTCCCCGTCCCCGTCTCCCGAGACAGCACAGTCTCATGGCAAGCCCTCGGACGCCAATGGATCAGCTGGCAACTCTCAAGATGCCTCGAATTCCCCTCCTAAAACGGGCGTTCCCAAAACGAACCTCGCATTCTCGTTTCTGCCAGACTATCGTCTTGATCTCTCTGTCCGCTCCCTTATCGGTTCTCGAAGTCGCTTGCAAGACGTGCCTAAGGTTGCGCAGCTGGTGGAGGCGCGTGTCCACGCCTGGTTTGAGGAACGAGTAGTCGAGCCCCGAGTCCAGGTAGTCGGATTGCCTGACTTTTGGCCCCGGATGGGCAGGACTGGTGTCAGACCTGGTGAAGATGCTGAAGCCGGAGCCACAGCAGCGGCGGCGGCAGCGGCGGCGGCCGCAGCGGCAGCGTCGCGAACAGAGCAACCGAATCCAATGGACATGCCTTCCCGACCGGATGACGCAGGGCATGACAGCGACCGAGAAGCGGAGGGATTGAGGTACCGCGGAGGGTCTGAATTCGGGTCTTCGAATCTTGACGGCATGTCTAGATCCACTGGCGTGTACGGCGGCGCCAGCAGTCATCGGAACCAGAGCATGATGGGCGAGGGCAACAGCCGCAGTTCTAGTGCCGCAGGAGCAGAGCACTTGGAAATGCCCGGGTCAATGCCCGGCACTGTTCCCGTGCTATGATGATGTTGATATCCACGTTTCTCATTGTTTTATACAGGATTTCTGTCTCATTTTTTTTCTGTTTGTTAACGTCTATTCAGGGAGGGGAAGCAGCGAGGCTATTGACCTAGCAGCCTGTCTTCAGCTTAGACTGATGATATGAACGGAAGACTATACATAGCACATCTTGTGTTAAAGGAAACACCAGAACCAGAGACCATCAAATCCACACTTCCTTCATCTTCCCAATTCGTATGATGAATAAAATCGTCTACTCCGTATTCGACGCAATACAAATTGTAGAGCAAATCAATAGTAGAAAGTTATGCTTACTCTAATTTTTTAAGGATAATAGTAAAAAAAAAGGAACAAAAATATATGTTCATTCAACAAGCAATTGATATTGGTATCTAGAGAATTTTGTGAAATATCATTCTTTTTTTTATCTACAAAATTCATTCATTTCTTCATGGCTACGTCGTTCCGGGTCCCAGACAGACAGACAGACGGCATCTGCTTGGGGGAAGATATGCGGGAGAAATATCGGAAATCTTTCAATTCTTCTTCTTTTTTCCTTTCGGCCTTTAGTTGGCAGGAACAGGATGAGCGC
Source organism: Rasamsonia emersonii CBS 393.64 (assembly GCF_000968595.1). Lineage (NCBI taxonomy): Eukaryota > Fungi > Ascomycota > Eurotiomycetes > Eurotiales > Trichocomaceae > Rasamsonia > Rasamsonia emersonii. Next base: position 70,923 of record NW_013563251.1, read on the forward strand.
CTCTCGACTCGAGGTAGGCCTTTCGGTGAGGGTTGGCATCGACTTCGGGGCCGCGGTTGAGCGGAGTCCACTTAGGCTCGTCCTGGAAGAGGCGCATGGCTTTGATATACTGTATCGGAGAGGTTATCAATTCAGTCCATCTGTGATGTTCCAGAGGAGAGACAGTTGAGAGAGACGCCTTACGTTCTTGTTGTCGGTCGTGAAGCGGTGGTAGATGCCCGCCGGCAGAATGATGAGATCATCCTTCTCGACACGAATACGCACCCACTCGTCGTCGACGCCGCGGACATCGAAGAAGCCATCTCCGTCCAGGATGTAGCGAATCTCCTCGTCCTCGTGCAGGTGCTCTTGGAAGAAGGACTTCACTTTCTCCTCGTAGACGGCGCCCATCTTCTCAGGGGAGACGGTGATCTCATCGCGGTTCTTGTAGCCGCGTTCCTTGGCAATGGCATCGACCTGAGCAACCTCGGGGCAGCGACGGTAGAGGACACCAAGCGAAGCCAGGTAGGCTTCGTCCACGGGACGGCCCGAGTCGTGAGGTTCGCGCTGGTCGCCCTGGTAGATGAAATCTGGTCAGCCATGTACATAAAAAGTCCGAGAGAATTAAAATGAGGGGTACTGTGGGATGGAATGATGAATGATTTGGTGATGCGCATTGAATGGGACAGCAATCCTGTACTCACAGGCTCGTTGTCGAACCAGTATGCCTTCATTTTTGATAAGGAAATAGAAGTTTGATTGATTCCAAGGACGTCGGGTGCTGACTAGAGGAAGAAGCTGACAATCGTTCCAATATATATATGTACCCCGGCGGTGTCTATTTTATGGCCTTCCAGCCGACTTACCGCCGTCAATAGTGCTTACTGCAGCACTGTCCTGGATGCGCTGACGAAGGTGGAAATAAAGACCTCAGTTCCAATCCACCGTTGTCGCCTTGGGTCCATCAGCAAGAAATACCGATCCAGGCCCCGCAGTTGGCGCGTGCAGATCCAGGATGGCGCCATCGGACATCGACTTATGCAAGACCACGAGCCAGAACCGGCTTGGTTGCCTAATTGGTGAGTTCCCTATGGACCGCCCTGCAAGTGATTAGTAATTGGTTGGCGGATCGCCGAGTGGAGCAGACAGGCTTGTCCACGTGATTTTTCTGGTCTATCGGCTCCAGGGACATTGTTGGAGGTCGAAAATAATCAAAACATCCAGCAGCTGGCATCAACTCGTCACAATGGCCTTTCGGGCTCGCTCGTTGGCCTTGTTTTCCCGGGGCCACAGCCCTCGAACGAGGATTGTGGCCCAATTTCGTGGTTTGGCTACTGTCTCTGACAGCACACGGTAGGTGATGAGCTCCTATCCCCACAGATGGCTCAATGTGTATGACTGATTGTTTTGTCGATAGGCCATACGATGTAATCGTCATCGGAGGTGGTCATGCAGGCTCAGAAGCCTGTGCTGCTGCTGCTCGTTCCGGCGCTCGAACCGCCCTGATCACCCCGTCTCTCAACAACATCGGCGTATGCTCGTGCAATCCCAGCTTCGGAGGAATCGGCAAGGGTACAATAATCAGGGAGATAGATGCCTTAGATGGTGTGGCAGGCCGAATCATCGACAAGGCAGGGATCATGTTTCGAATTTTGAACCGATCCAAAGGGCCCGCGGTTTGGGGCCCGCGAGCACAGATTGACCGGGACCTCTATAAGAAGTATATGCGAGAGGAGCTGCTCGCAACAGAGGGTTTGAGTATCCTGGAAGGCAAGGTCGAGGACATTGTGATTTCACGAGAAGGATTGGATGGGACTCCCGGGGTCAAGGGCAAAATCGTCGGTGTCAGACTTGAGTCCGGCGAAGTCATCCCAACCGGCCGTGTCGTGATCACAACCGGGACATTTCTTGGTGGAGAGATTCACATCGGACTCGAGACCTTTTCATCAGGCCGAATGGGAGAGGCTGCGACATTTGGCCTAAGCAAATCGCTCAGGGAAGCGGGCTTCCAACTGGGCCGCTTGAAGACGGGCACTCCGCCGCGACTGGATCGGAAGACCATCGATTTCTCCATCCTTGAAGTTCAGCGGGGCGATTCCCCTCCTCAGCCATTCTCCTACCTCAACAAAACGGTGCAAATTGGCGATGAGGGTCAGCTGACGTGTTGGATGACCCATACCAACGAGGCCTCCCACGATATCATCCGGGCCAACCTGGACAAGTCAGTGCACATCCGTGAAACCGTCAAGGGCCCGCGATACTGCCCTTCTCTAGAGTCCAAGATTCTACGCTTCAAGGACAAGAAACAGCATCAGATTTGGCTCGAGCCCGAAGGATTGCCGCCAAATGAAATCATTTATCCAAACGGTGTTTCCATGACGGTCCCCGCGGACGCTCAGTATGCCATGTTGCGGACGGTTCGCGGGTTGGAAAACGTTCGGATGCTGCAGCCCGGCTACGGTGTGGAGTATGACTACGTCGATCCACGCAACCTCAAGCCTACCCTAGAAACAAAGCTCATCAGTGGTTTATATCTGGCTGGCCAGATCAATGGCACCACGGGCTATGAGGAGGCTGCTGGTCAAGGTATCCTGGCGGGAACGAATGCCGGGTTGGCAGCTCAAGGCCGGTCTCCAATCACCCTTTCGCGTTCTGATAGCTACATCGGAATCATGATTGACGACCTGATCACCAAGGGCGTTTCAGAGCCCTACCGCATGTTCACTTCTCGCAGCGAGTATCGCATTTCGACCCGCTCCGACAACGCTGATTTACGCCTCACAGAGATGGGCCGGGCCGCCGGTATCGTCTCCGACAAGCGCTGGCAACACTTCACCGACACCAAAGCGCAGATTGAGGAACTCAAGACTCTACTGGAGAATACCAAATTTTCATCTGCGCAATGGTCGCGCAAGGGCTTCAACACACGCGTCGACACCTCGATCCGCTCCGCTCTTGACCTACTCTGCTTAAACGGTACCGATATCGACTCTCTGATTCCGCACATCGAGTCACCCACTGGCACCGTCTACACTCCGGCCTCGTTCCCTCCTGAGATCAAAGAGCGCGTTGCCATTGAGGGCCGGTACGCACCGTACGTGAAACGGCAGGCTATCATGGCTCAGAAATTCCAACGGGAAGAGAATTTACATCTTCCACCCGACTTGGATTATTCCAAGGTTCACGGCCTCAGCACCGAAGAGCGACAAGCTCTTGAACGTGTCCGGCCAGAGAGCGTGGGCATGGCAAGGCGGATTGAAGGAGTCACGCCTGCCGGTGCGCTGAGATTGCTGATGCACGTACGTAAGATGGGAAGATCAGCGGGAGAGTCCCCGAGTCAGAATAATACCATGATCCAGGACGAAGCAGAAGCCACCAGGGAGCGCACCTCTTCGCTCTGAGATCGTGGCACGCCCTCTTCTTGTTGTGCAATTCTTGTAGCAATGATACCCCTCTCACCTTGTTTTGTTACAGTCTCCTTCAATTTTTTCGAAGCTGTATTGCATATCTGGAACGGAGCAATGCATAGCAACGCAACACTATATCAATGGGCCGGTCGGCGTCAGGAGTCAACGGAACTGAGTACCACATCCGAAAAGGGGGAAAAAATGATTCATCTGATTACTGTACAATAAAATAAAATAGCCATGCAATGTAATAAACGGTCAATTTTTGTGCCAAGGGAAGTATTTTTCTCTATTTTGTTTATTATATATATGCCGTGTTTTGGTATATATAGTTGTACAGTACAAACTCCACACCCACATCTACACCTAGGCATACACGACTATAAACTCCGAAAAGTCGAAGACACAAGATAATAACTGATTTTAAAAAAGATCAAATGAAATAATGCTCTCTATATTAACAAATACACGCGATTGAAAAAAAAAAGTTTCCGTCCGAGTCCACTCAGGCCTCTCTCTACGTCTAGAGTTAGGACATACGACCAAGTCGAGTCGAGAGCTTTAAAAGGTCAGCGCTTTCTTCTCGCTGCCTCAGCGCGAGCAATCCTTTCCTGAATTTCCTTTTTTGTGAGGATCTTGACCGCGTCTTTGGAGAAGACGTAGCTGAGTCCGGACCAGATTGTGGTTATGGCGACGAGGTATCTATCACACAGTCAGGACGAATCAAGAAAAGAGAAGAAAAAAGGGGAAAAATGAAGACAATGAAGTGAAAGAATCTGATAGGGGATCAAAAAAAGACCACGGGAGAGAAAATAAAAAACATGCAGCAGCTGGGATTCGCTGGTAGTCACCCACCCAACTACTAACCAGCCGGCGTGTGGCTTAAGTACGGCTGAGCGGACGGGAAGCCCTGTTTTCCACACCCTATGGCCGCATGTACTAGGGTTTTTCTGCAAAGTGCTTAAATGGCAGGGTAGAGTGTCCAAACTTCTCACAATGCATGCGCATGCAAGAATTGCCCCCCGCGGCGGGTGCGCCCCGGGGGGGAGGGGGGGGTTTCGGGTCTGGGGAAGAAAGCGAAAAAAAAATCGACTTACTGTAATCCTATCATGCCATCGCTCAGACCCCATGCACCCGACAGCCAATCAGGAACGACAGGCAGGGCCATAGAAGATCCCACGAGGAGGAGCTGGAGAGCGGTATTCACTTTGGAGATCCCCGTAGGCTTCACCTCAGCGGACGGAAGCGAAAAGTCCCAGTATCGGGCCATGGTCTTGGGTGGTGGTAGAGAGATCCACCGATAATAGATTGCCGAGATACTCAAACCAATATCTCGTCCTAGGATAAGAACAGCCAGCCAGACTACCATAGTTATAAAGGTTAGCCTTCTACAGGTTGAATGTTTCCAGGAAAATGACTACTAACCCGGCATCGATCCATTCAACGCTAAGCACACGACGCTAATCGTCATGAGCAATTTGTCGGCTGCAGGGTCAATGATCGTCCCGACGACAGTCTGAAGGTTGTATCGTCGCGCAATATATCCGTCGATAAGGTCCGTAATCCCGGCATAGGCGAATAATGATAATGCAGCAACGTGATAATTGTTAACGAGTAAATATCCGACGATCGGAGCAGCAGCGAGGCGCGAGAAGGTCAAAATGTTTGGCACGGTGTAAATATTTTCATGCAGCGACGCAGGGAGTCGGGAAAGCAATCGAGGCTTCGATTTGGAACTGCTTTGGACGCTACTACTTATCAATAAAATCCACAACGAGGTAATGAATAGAGCCTACTTTTCTGGTGATTTTTTCTCTTCTTCAGATTTGTTTGTCGCTGTCCCTCTTCGTTGCTGGATTGGAAGAATGGCCCTTATTGAACCAACACTTCTATCCCGATAGGACCGGATCATGGAATCTCTGGGTAGAAAATCATTAATAAATGTCCATTGAATGTCATTTCTCCTGAAGGACCGTATAGGAAGCGAATTATACCTGATTTTCAACCGATTATAACTTGAGACATGGTGAATGGTCGCGATCGATGGGACTCCATGCCGAGATTTAGAAGGAAAAACCAGGAAGTCCGGACTCGACATCATCAATGCGTTCTGGTTTCTTCGTAATATCCTCAGACTTTGCCGTGACGCACATATTGATGCCGAGCACGAGAAAAGCGCAGTTGCCGCAGCCATGCCCAAAGATTTCGCTGAATGATAAAACGAACGAGAATGAAGTCAACAACACTGACGCCTCGAAATGCCCTAACGCGTTGTAGTGTTTAACAAGCAAACTGGTAATGGTATCTCAACACATGGAAATTAACATAACGTCAAGGAATAAAGTCAAGAATAGATGATAAGGTGTGTAGGGCAGTGATCAGCTGTCCAATTCACTGTACTTCAATGTACACGAGATGCTTGAACAAGATGATCAAATCCCAAAAAAGAAAAAACGAATGCTTTTGATGTCAGAAAATTTTCAGATATAAATAAGAATTAACTCCGAAACACGATATATCTGGAAATAGAGCAGCGAGGCATCAACGGAGTAGCATCAACAATTCCTCGCTGATGACCTCGGATATAAAAGGAAACGTAAAAGTGGTAAGAAATGGGCTAGGGAGTCCCGTTCAAAAACAACAAAATTAAGATTCAATGACTAGCCATTCCAATGCTAGTGGCCATGCACGAAATTATTTGACGTGGTATAGCAATAGTAGTAAGTTTCGCTGTCGAGGAAAGGAAAAAGCCGGGACTGCAAGGAACGCGGTCTCGGCGTCGGGCCTTTTTATGGAGGCACGTGACTTGTAACTATATAGGAAAAGGGTCAACATGCACTGAAGCAGTAAGCACGAGAATCATGAACATCCATCAATACGCAGACTGCTAGAATTTTATAAAGCAACAAGAAGTTTGAGAACAGCCTTTTTGTCCAGCGGTTGTGGGAGACCCAATTGTCGAAAAACTTACCATGATCCGCAGGAATTCAAAGAAAGCTTAATAAAATACCGCCTTTCTTCAGAATGACAAGATCTGAAGATTCCTTAATTATGTAATACCACCCAGACGCAGCAGGCCATCTTATAAGGGCTACAGGTTGTATGTATGTACTGTGCATATACAATGGTCACATAAGAAATACCATGATCTAGTTTCGGGTGTCATATTCCTTAGTCGAGAATCAGTATTCGATAAATAGCATAATTGTCCGGCACATGACATCAACCAAGTCCGTAGTGGTGTAGTGGTTAACATCGCTGTCTCTCATCCCGTAGTGAGGGCACAGCAGCCCGGGGTTCGATTCCCCGCTACGGAAGAAATTTGTTTGATTTTTTCTCGTCTTTTTTTTTTGACAATCCTATGGGCTCCCTATCGAACGGCACAATCCAGCGATAAGACCGCTACCATCTCTGTTGGAACAACTCGGCAGTGCCACATAATCCTTACATTATTTTTTAAGTACTGTACTCCGTGCAAGGCGCACATACTCCGTAAATTGAATTTGTAAGACTACGCGAGCCTTACTGGAATAGGTATAGGCTTCCTGCACACCAGAACACCAAAGGCTGACTGCCCTGCAGCCCTGCCTCAAATGACCACCGGCTATATTTGCAACCAGAAGACGTGGTAGGACAGGTTGTAATGCCGGAGTAGCTCTTTTAGGTTATCTGACATTCAGTAAGCATTGGTTGTCTTTTCAGATAACTTGTTTGTTTCCATTCGGATGTCAACAGCCAATTCCTAGCATGGGGGATCAAATGTAGCTGAGCCTGTGGCGAAAGTCCTTGGAAGAGATCCTCCTTAATAGAGCACAGCTAGAGCACGGTCCTCCAACAAAGGCGCCGGGCTAGCTCAATCGGTAGAGCGTGTGGCTCTTAGTCACTGCAAACGCAGTGATAATGGGTCTACCACAAGGTTGCGGGTTCGACCCCCGCGTTCGGCTGTTCCTAATAAGACCTTGGGTTGCGCCTTCTTTTTTTTTGCCCCTTCTTTCGGGAAACATGGTCTTTTTATGGCTCTAATAATGCTAAGGCCTTTTTTTTGGAAACGGGATGAAGTATCAGTTGCTCATTATCAAAAACTAATTATCTTCCTATAAAAATTCTTCCACGAGGACAATTGTCTTGTCACACCATAGCAGAGTTTATATCATTATACTGGCGAGTAACAGTGTAACAGTCCCTCCGATCGACTCTGAAATTTGAGCACCGCCCCAAGTCCGGGCTTCATCACTTATTGACAGGAAATCGTGGTCTACGAACTGCATTGTCCTTATCATAAAATAGCCGTAGTAATGCGTTGTGCTGTCAATCAAGTGTGTGTAAGGAACGATGTTCCTTCTAAACTACCTACCTACCTAGGTAGGTAGCTACGGACAGTCCTTGATGTAATAAAAGGACAGTCCACGTCCTTCAATGATGAACCTTACACACATGATGGGGTGGAGGATCGAACTTCGTACATAAGGTGCGCCCGTCGATGTCGCTCACACGGCACGTGGACCGTGGTTCATTGTTGAATGGTAAAATAACCTTGACTGCAGCGGGATGACGTCTTAATGGGTTCGAAGATAATAATTTATTTTAGAATCAGAAAAAGTCTATATGGTTGGGAGTTGGGATAAAGCCAAAAGTTTAAGTGCCACGGAAGGGCACATGCGGAGTACAAGTATAGTACAGTAGTACATACATACACTAAGGGAAGAAATGGCGTCATGATGAATGACATGCATTATGCTAAAATAGTGCATGTTGTTCTCGTCACTCGTGAAGTGTATTGGAAAAGTGCCCAGAAAAGGGGGGGAAGAAAGAAAGAGCAATAAAGCAAAAAATGAAAAAGAAAACACAACATGCTGCTGGGAAGAAAAAAAAGAGGCGCTGCCAAGGTTTTTTTAGGAATAGCCGAACGCGGGGGTCGAACCCGCAACCTTGTGGTAGACCCATTATCACTGCGTTTGCAGTGACTAAGAGCCACACGCTCTACCGATTGAGCTAGCCCGGCGCCTTGATATCATCCGTTGTCGACTTTTGAATCTATATTTTGGGATAGTAGTTTTCCTTGCAAATTGCTTACCTATCTGCTCGCACAGCAGTGCTAGAACAGTCATCTTCACTCAACCTTACGGATCGGGGATTGTCTGTCTGAAAATTTTAGTATAAAGTAGCAAGTTAACGTCTGATGTAAGTATAAATCGCTGGAATTCTTTGAGCTAACCCGTTGCCTCCTGCTTGAGGCCACAGTGAAGGAAGAATCAACGAAGTTGCAAATATATATAATTCTTCCTAGTCCACGCTACATGCACAACATCTCTCACTCCTACTACTAACATGTCACCATCATGTCTTCCCCCTTCTGTCTTACTCTTGCAGGACATGTTTGGACTTGAATTTTCACCTGCATCAGGACTTCTACCAGTGAATCGTTGCAGTGACTCGTCTACGATGAAAAAAAAATCTGGCCCAAGATAACATCATATAGACAGCCCTTCCTTTCACTTTCAAGACAGGTTATTTCTCTGCCTTGAACCTCGTCCACCTCTGGATCCCTTCGTTCAGACATTACGAAAGTCCCGAATACTACTGAAATCCACCTCCAACCAACGGTCTCGCCCTAAACGATACGACTCCGCCTACGCACGTAGGTAGTCTTCTGCCAGCGTAGGCATCAACAAAAAATCTTCCAGAATCTTTACATCGGCTCCATCTCTCTCATTTATCGCCGGCAATCCGATGCCGGCGCCAAAATGGCACAGCGAGATGCATTAAATGCAGGACTCCCAAGTCTCATCCGTGACTACCGAATTCCTCCTGAGGCTCGCCATAAGTATAACAAGTTTTCAGACCTCAAAATCTTTCTAGAAGAGAGATTTAAGAAATTCGTTGAGCATGGGGCATCTCAATACGTTGCGATCCAGGAATTTAGCCTGGATGATTTGGAGGAGATGGAACGAAAAGGCCTACGTCGGCAACTACCGAGATTCAGGGCCCTGACTGACGATAAGGACAAGATAATGATCGCTAAACTTGCTGGCGTTCATCACGGGACTGTGGCTGCAACTTTCCTCTTATTTTTTTTTTCGCCGAGGAATGCGCAAGAAATAATATTCCAGTGAGGTTGTGGTCGGCCACTGGACCTGCTCGACAGACTTTGTTAAACTTAGTTCCAAGTGGTCTCTCAAAAAGAGCCTGATGGCTCTTTTAAGCCTATGACCAGAACTCAGGCTGTCGACTACCCAAGTTGGGTCGTCGAGATAGGAGACTCGGAGCGTCTAGCCCAACTTCGGTTAGACGCACGACGCTGGTTGGAGAGTACCAATGGCGAAGTGAAACTTGTCCTCGTCATTTACATTGATAGGCATGCGAAGACTTTTGCAGTTTGAGAGATGGTGCCATTGTCCCCCTGCCCGGAACACCCGCGGTGCTGCTGCTCAATCATGGCATGCTGGAAAAATTCAGGAACTCACTTACGATCACAACACCCAGCAGGTTACGGGTGCTGCACCATTGCTCCTACCAATTGATCACCTCCTCGACAATGTCCCAGGCAATATACCACCTGGAGTCTTCACCATCAGCGAGCAGAGAATACAGTATTTTGGCAGTTGGGTCTTTCAGTCGCTAAACTGAGGGGGGTGGTGTAGGTTCAATGCCTATCATGACACAAGAACACAAATAAATTCAGATCAGCTCGCGATGCGAGATGATCCATCAGTCCCTCAGCAAATGCTTAGCAGCTTTCAGACTCTGCCCACTCTTTCCTTCTTTCCAAACATGGTTCTTCATGGCAGCAACATCGATAAAGACTCGAGGTGGAGGTCCATGCATGACAGCAATATTGTATAATGTTCATATGAGTACACAACAAGCATACATACATAATTAGATGGTTAATCTTCTGGTAGACACTAGGAGTCTACCTAATCTATTTGGGGGCGACCCACTATAAATAACCCTTAATTTTCCGTCTAAATATTCTACCTATACGGAGTACATCGAGGCTTCTTAGATAGATACTAGACTCGAGGACAACAATCGGTAAGAATACCTAGAGTATAAGTAGGTAAAACTAGGTACCTACCTACCTAGGTTAGGTAGGTAAGTGGTGAGTTGGTCACCTGACTCACCCTACTCCGTACTCACCCCATTCAAGCAGCAGTCCAAGTACCTAAGTGCCTAACCTAAGGAAGGAAAGAACTATTCACAGATTTCCATTTGAACGATATTTTATTTTGACCTACCTACCTAACCAAGCAAAAATCTACAAGCACCTCGTCGACTGCGAAAAGCGCCTCATCTTGTTGACGATGCCAAGTACCTAGGACGACAGCAGATAGCTGACTCTGATCTCATATAAGGAAGGTTCGCACGTCCTTCGTGAATGGTTTGGTTCTGGTTCTTAAGATCTCCTGCGTGCTGCTTGAGCAAGCAAGAAATGACAAATCATAATTACACCCTCGAAGACAAATCATTGCCGAATACAATGTTCGAAAAGAAAAGAGTGTCAGGCGAGATACAAGAGCATGACTACTGCAGCAGCACAGGTAAATCCTTATTTTGTTTTTTTTCTTTTGCTCCCTCCCAAGTACCTAGCCCACGCTGTCCCATCTTGAAATTGAAAAGAAACATACAGTAAGTAGATAGAATCACATCGCAGAACGCAAAAAAAATAGAATATAACCGCCCCAGCCTAACCGACAGACCAGACCAAGCCATGGTTCGTAAACACATAAACCGGTAGAGTAGAAAAAAAAAATACCGAGGCGAAAAAAAAAACAGCCTCGCACCAACACCTGCAGCCCCCATACAATAAAACAGCAAAACAAGTCATTCAACTGCCTCCCGATGCTTTTTATGAGTCACAGCGAAACTGCGAAAGCGAGCCCACCGGCAAAACCGTGTCGTGGGCAAAGAAAGAAAAAAGGGAAAGAGAAAAAAAAAGACCGTCCGGAAACAAGCAAAGGCGACTCTGGGAATCATTCTGGTAATGATAAGATCGATGGGAAATGGGAACGCCATAAACCCGATGAAATGACTAAAAACTCCACCTCGTAAGCGTACTATCATCATACGACACACCACACCAGCCTTAAATCTGCGGCTGGGCTGGTGCGGTGGTGGTCCAGGCCGAAATTGGCTGTGCAGTGGGATAATTCGAATGAGTTGCCGCTCCCACGTAGTAGTTCTGTCGATCGCCAGTGCCGTAATAGGACGGAGCAATCGGATTGGAGTCCCGTCGAGGGACCGTCGGATCAAACGATGTGGAGGCCATACCGCGTTGGTCGAGAGATTGATTCGAACTGCCATCCAATGTCCCCGAGATGCTGAAGCTGCCTCGTGAATACGTCGCCGCGGACGTCGACGGGTCGGTATCGGTAGGAAGAGTACGAGAGGTCAGGGACGGATTTCGGTAGATGGTAGGGCTGCTGGTCTGCTGAGATCGATTCCGATCATTCATGGAATTGGGAACGGTGGTGGTGTTTAACGTCGGTGGAATGGTCGTGGGTAGATGATTCTGGTTCAGTGAGTCGAAACCCGTGCCATACGGTCCCGTGCGGAATGCCGAGTTCTCTGCTTCCGCTTTCACAGGCAACTGGGAGGAGCCTGATGGAGCTGGAAGATACGCATTCGACGCCGACTGGGGCGGCAATGCTCCGCTCGGATATGTCAATGCACCCGGTTGAGATGGATGTGTCCCATACGGCGCGCTGTGCATGTAGTAGTCCGGATGGGGACTGGGCAATCCGTAACTCGGAGGGGGAACCAGAGCATGACGATAGTAGAGCGCATTGGTGGGATCGTTGGGATTTTCCAGGGCGGACTCCAGGTCATCGATGGGGGCGCGGAAACTTTGCTTGGAGGTGAGCTCCGCGCGCGGCCGGATGTATCGCAACGACTCGACCATCGAGGGGGGACTCAAGACGCCTTTCAGCACATCCTCGACACTGTAGTAGGAGACCAGGTGGTGAGTCACTCCCGAGACCGTTACACTCATCGTTTTCTTCACCAGCCCGGAGTCCTTGAATCCGTACGAATCGACGAGAGAACCGACCAGCGCTCGCTCGACTTCGGAGGAGGGGCGGTCCCCAAAGGGACCCGACGAGGAGGTAGAGGGGGAGTAGGAGGACTGGCCGTTGCTGTCTGGTCGCGGATACGGTTCTCCCGGTCGGGTCGACTGGCCCGGTCGCCGACTGCCCTTCTTCATCGCCCGTTTCTTCTCGCCCGGGGGAAACGGCTTATCGAGCTCGCGATAGACCAGAAAGTTGCCCAGGATGCGGCTGGGGCTCCAGGTCACGCCGTCGGTCCATCGCTTGATGCCGGAGGAGTTCTCCTCGTAGATGAACACGCTGCCGCTGCGCACGAGGTGACTGCGTTCGCGATCATGAGGCCGGCGGGGGACATGATGGAGCACGCCGGTGAGGCAGGCCTCGAACAGAATCAGGGCATCATGCGTCGTCGCAACGTATCCCGTATACGTCGGCTCCAAGACCGCTGTCGTGCCGTTGACCATTGTCCACGACGGTCGGTTGGAACCTAAAAGTCAGGCGCGCGAGAGAGACGGGGAGAGGAAGAGAAGGGAGGAAGGCGGCAGCAGCAGGGTTTGACAAGGTGAAGGCAAGGTTTCGACTGTTTATGATGGGCGGGAAGGGGGAATACTTAATAACAAACTCTCCGGAGCTTTTTTTGACGCCGATTAGTTCGGGGGAGGAGGAGGAGGAGGAGGAGGAGGTAGGGGTAGGGGGGGGGGGG
>NW_013563250.1:0-119660 GCF_000968595.1 Rasamsonia emersonii CBS 393.64
AACTACATAAGCAGGCTTCGTCAGTCAAGAAGCTACTCAAAAAGGGTTCTCAAAGTCCTTCAACACCTTCAAAACGGGCGCTACAGCAGATAATAAAGGGTTGTGAGATAGCTCTATACAACGCTGCTATTCTAGCACAGGAAAACCACGATCTCCGTATGGCAAACGAGAAAGAGAAGCAGAAACGAGGGCGATCAAGGCGCCAGATGTCTCCTAATCAAGGCCTTTCTGTACAGGAAGCGAGAGATCTCATACACCAGAGAAACGAGCAAGGAGATGAGATACAGGAGATAGCTATGGGTTCTGCATCTCTACCTTCCAACGCGCCAAGACGTGCTCCACCAACATGTTCTAATTGCCATATTCAGGGACATATTAGAACTGGTTGTCCTACACGTCTAAATATATAGAACTCAATGAAATACACGTGTTTTGGTTGTTGTGTATAGCTTCAAGTTTTCGACCGCGGTCAGAATTCGATGTTGGTGTCCGGTTCGGTCGGGTGTCCGGTTCGGTTGGGAATTACGTTAGGTGCTTATAGGCTGACTAAGGCTCCAAGCGAGGGCGCCAGGCTAACCCGAAATGGTAACCTTCCAACATGTCTGTGTATATATTCTTGCCGAGTCTACCTCAACCACACTGCTTTTATAGAAGAGAGCTGATTAAATGGTCTTTTGGTCATTTCACAACTAGAGAATTTCCCCTGGTCATTGGTTTTACCTTTTCTTCATCAATTTAAACGGTGGTGTCTAAGTAAGCTAGGAATGGCGCGACCACGGTGAGAATTACCCGCGACTTAATCCTTGACTTAACTCATACAGATACCTAAACAGCAGGTGAGTGTCAGCTAGCACTGGTGGTTGACATAATCATACATAAGTAGTAATAATTTCCCTGGATATAATGTACGGATGAAAATGCATCTCCACTAAAAGTAGTAGAGAGGTTTAAAAAAAAATATTTAGTTTTCAATCGGTGCAATTCCCAGTTTATAAAATAGGAACATCGGATCCTACCTTAAGGCAATTGGCTCAATAAAGTACTGCCTTAGCTAGACTAAGGTGAAAGTACTAAGCACCTCTCATCCTATAGCCCTTGGAGCCGCTCTTTTTTTTTTTTTGAATACGGGTGATGGAATAATGAGTCGAGTGGTAGAAAACAGACACCACTATTCTTGGCTGTTTTGAAGTCATAGAAATGTTAATAGTCGAGAGATCTCTTGACTATAACCAATTACACCCTTCGAAGACTAGTAGCTCTTAAAATGAGATTCTTGCCCAGTTTAGGTTCAGTATGGTCTGAAACGTAATTTATCCAGCCAGCAGATGGAAATTAAGTCAGCCCACAACATGATATTGAAATCCAAAGAGCTCTTTGTATAATGTCTGCATATTAAGTGGTTAGACAGACGTACAGTTCTTTCTACATAAATAATAATTAATGGTGTGAACCCCCTAATAATACAGGTTGCCAACTGCCTTCACCTGTTTCCCACAATCTCTACCGACTGGGACATTGCAACCGTCTTCCGAATTCCATCCGTCTCCTCAAGGCCACGTAAGCTGGAAGAAGACCCTCCCTGAGCGGACAGACTATTTGGAAAACCCTGGGCATTGGAGATCAAACCGCTCTGGTCGGAACAAAAGTCGGGATGATTTGGCTGATTCCCCACAGCGCCGGGTTCATTCCATGTCTCATCAACGTTCCTCACTTTGCTGAGCTGATAACCGGAACCGTGGGATCGTTTCTTCGACGAGGGTCCGCTGTGGCCAACACGGCTGACCAGAACGTTCAAGGCAGGGAGGCAGGCGCAGATCAACCCGACGCCGCCTTCGGCATTGCTATGTTGATTTTGGAGTCAGTAAATGAGTTGTGCGAGGGAGCAAGGAGTTAGTTTCTGGAGAGCGTCACTTACCCCGTGAGCACGACTCGGGTGAAGACAATCGTCTGATCCGGAGAATCGCCATCTTTCACGATCATGACCAGTCGATAAAGACTGAATCCAGTCGCAAGACCTCCAGCACTCAAGAGATCAATAATCTTGAGCTTTCTCTCCATTGACATGTGGAGAGACCACGTCAAGGGCAGGGGCAGGATAAGAATCGCCAGATCGGTCACGACGCTCATCACCGAGTCTGCAGTAATAACGGCACCTTGATTGAGGCACGAGCCGCCGTGTTCAGTGCCCTCCCAGTAGGCCGAGATTGGCATACATATTCGGACCTTGATGATGAAAGCCGGAAGATAGTAACCCATCACGATCGCGAGAATGGCGTATACGACGATAACCACTTTGCGCGAGGGTGCAAAGATCCGAGCCAAGATCGCAAGTAAAGCAACTTTAACGAAGAAGGCCATGGGTGCGTAAAAAAGCGTCGCTACGTATGAGATCTGGAGGGGAAGCATCTTTGTTAATTAACTACTTACACGAAGTAGAAGAACTCGGGGGAAAGCAGCCAGAACATGATCGAATGCTAACCTTGAAAAATGTAACAAGCTCCGACTTGTAGACTTCCCATTGATGGTATCCTGCGCCATGGTGTCCCACTGTCCCCCAAAGACGTTAGAGTGAACTTCATCCAGGTTCCTCCATTAAGCAGTGAACACTCACAGAGGATTCCACAGATACAGTATCCCATAAAGAGCAGCTTACAGGCCTAAGTAAGCATCTGCCAGAAGCAACCATTCCAAGGGAAATCGGCTATACCCATCCAAAGAAACAGGCATCTGGGCAGGAATTAGCGATGAGATCGATGGTCAGAGGAAAGATTGTACTCACAATCATCAATCCCCAGTCTCTGCCGGAAATGGACCTTGACAAACAGGCGGAGAGCGGCAATAATGGAACATATCGGGATACACAGACACTGGGTCACAATGACCACTGTTCTCAAAACGTCCTTTGGATGGGCAAAATCTGGAGTCACCCCGGGAGGAGGGGGCATACCAGGTTCCGAGCCTGACATCTGGTGCTGTTGTTATATATTGACTATGGCAACAACAAAATTCACAGGATGGACCCTGAGGAAGAAATCCAAGCTCGACATCAAGGTCTGTTATCTGCATCAGAAGTCCTGCTCATGCTCACTCCCCTGAATGCGCATATCGTGCATGACGAAGCCTTCTGTGCCAACTTTTCTGACACCGGCATAGGTGCTCCCTGCCGTCGAGAAGAGATCAACACGGATACAGCCTTGTTCCAACCTTGTTCCAAAATTTTCGTAATCTTTTTGTCCACTGCTTCCGTCTCTTGACGCTTGCGTTTTCCACACTATGGAAAGCTAGCGAGTCTTCCACGCCGGCGAGGGTAAAATAAACTCGGACTAACTCGGCGACGACAGCCCTCTAGAGTTCGACGGAACGGTTAGCCTGAAGTCTCCATCTGTGTCATGACCGCCGTTGCATCGTATCAAACAGACTTGGCTTCACGAGAAGAATTTAGTTTGGCTAGTTCAGCCTGTATCTGATGATAATTGGCTCGGGTTGATACTTCCACACATCCTGAGCCGTTAGTCCGTGGGGGCTTTTCTGCTCACCCGATGCGGGTCTCAATAAATTTTACTTTGTACAGCACAACCGCGAACAACCGCGCAATCCGCGCTCTGGTCTTCCCCGACGAACAGGGTGAGACGCCATGGCGCTGGGTTGCAGGAATCAGGGATCTTGCGTGCTTGCTGCTGCATGTCCTCAGGAGTAGCACCATTCGAGCGGTATTTTCATCTATATCACGACACTCTCGTCTAGTACAGTCGCGCAACATCATCAGAGAAAAGAGCAAAAAAAAAATGGCTGCCCCGCGAGGACCCAGTTCCAAACTTTTCCAGCCCCTCGAAATTGCAAATGGGAAGATCAAACTCAAGCACCGGGTGGTTCATGCACCCTTGACCAGGAACAGAGGAGTCCCCTTGCACGCAACCAGCACGCCGGAAAATCCCAATCGTATCTGGTATCCAGGCGACCTGATCGTCGAGTATTACCGCCAGCGCGCGACTGATGGCGGTCTCATAATATCAGAGGGCATTCCGCCCTCACTGGAGGTAGGGTGCATACAAGCGCGAAGACACATTCAGCCTGCGTTAGCTTGTGCCTGACATTCATTTTCTGAACGCAGAGCAATGGAATGCCAGGAGTGCCCGGGCTCTTTACCGAAGAACAAGCTGCTGGCTGGAAGAAGGTGGTGGATGCTGTGCACGAGAAAGGCGGCTACATCTACTGCCAGCTGTGGCATGCTGGGCGAGCCACCATTCCCCAGATGACGGGTTCCCCTCCGGTGTCAGCGTCCGCCAGTGTCTGGGACTCGCCCGATGAATGTTACTCTCATATCCCCGTGGGCGCGACGGAACCTGTTCGCTACGCAGACCACCCTCCCATCGAGCTCTCGGTGCCACATATCAAACGAACCATCCAGGATTACTGCAACGCTGCAGAGACGGCGATGAAGATCGGCTTTGACGGCGTGGAGCTCCATGCAGGAAACGGCTATTTGCCCGAGCAGTTTCTGAGCTCCAATATCAACAAGAGAACCGACGACTATGGCGGTTCGCCCGAGAAGAGATGCCGGTTTGTCCTCGAGCTGATGGACGAACTGGCCAAGAGAATCGGCGAAGAGAATCTTGCTATTCGTTTGTCTCCATTTGGTCTCTTTAATCAGGCCCGCAGCGAGCAGCGAGTGGAAACGTGGACTCATCTTTGCAAATGTCTAAAGCAGCAGCATCCGTCTTTATCATATGTCAGTTTTATTGAACCGGTGAGTATGACGCTTGCTCGCACAACCAGTCAAAAGCCGAAAGGCAGCTAATGATTCTCTCAGCGCTATGAGCAAATCTTCAGCTACGAAGAGAAGGACCGTTTCCTCCAGAGCTGGGGCCTTGCCGACGTCACCCTCGACGGATTCCGCCAAATATTCGGCTCCACGCCATTCTTCTCAGCGGGAGGTTGGGACGACACGAACTCGTGGGGCGTGCTCGAGTCGGGCAAATACGATGCATTGCTCTATGGTCGGTATTTCATCAGCAACCCGGACCTGGTGGAGCGATTGAAAAACGGCCTGCCACTCGCGCCGTACGATCGCAGCCGGTTTTACGGTCCGTTCGAGGACAATGCCATTGGCTATACGGACTATCCGACTGCGAAAGAGCAGGGTCTTGATGATCGGAAAAGATGGCAAGACTGAGGAATCTTCGGCCTAGGTAGTCTCTGTCGACGGTCGCTGAATATAAGCTAGAGAACACATGCTGTGCTGCACTAAAAGAAATAGGACAAGCTATTCGTACCTTTCTGCCGAGAATCATCTCACTTGTCGAATTTGATATGCAGTGATTGGTTATACAGCTCTACAAGAAGCAACTCTAAACTAGCGTTAATGTCACTGCAATTACATTTCAAGCTAAAAAAAAATTGAAAAAAAAATTTATCCATCCCTACTTGGGCCAATCCTGCTGGATGGATCCAAGCAGCGCAGAGAAGAACAACACACACGGTCAGGCCTGAGAAGTCAAGATTTGGGGAAATGGGCAGCGGCGGGATAGACTATAGCCATTAGCAGCAAGTATAGCTGAAAACACAAAGAGGACATGTTATCCATTTAGAATATTGCAAGTATATAGGAAGATTAGGTGAATATCTAAGTATGCAGTACCGTCTCATTGACTCTCACCATAAATCCGCATGTGGCAGCGAAAATATATATATTTCTCTACTATTTTCACCACGCATATTAAATTAACATAAAAATATATAAATACTAGTAAACTAGATAATGTAACATACGAATAGTGAAATTTATAAAAAAAATTAGTTAAATTAGTATTTAGTTTGCCATCTTCTGCCTTAATCACAGCCTCGACGCGTTTTGGCATGCTGCAAATTAGTCGCTGAATAAATCATCTTCTAATGCCGCTTTAGGGTGACAGGGGTGAGGATTTCCCGCAGCAACACAACAGCCACCTCTTTGACTACTACACGTTCCCTCCATCACTAGTGACAAACCAGATGCCTGTCAGCCAGCACTGCTGGTTGACATAATTGTACATATCAGCTGGTATTTTGCCAGCAGAAGTGTACAATTGATTGACCAACCTCTTCTGTTTCTTATTGAACGCCTCTTCACAACACTCACAACCGGTGAAAAACTATGGCAGGAACTTGAATCCTAACAAGCATGTCCTTCCCCAAGCTGGCTGTAGGTACTCCAACACAAGCTCAGCTTCGCCCAGTGCAGCAAACTGACACTTCACAGTCGTCGCCAGCGCTCGATTCCATTGTCCGCGGCTACTTCTTCTGCCCCGGCTCTCGATGCTCACCAACGCGCACCCGCGTCTTTTCCACGCTTCCCCGCCGTAACCAGCACAGCCAGCACGCACAGTCGCCCTCCAGTTGGGAAAATGACCCTAATTCCAACATCACGACCTCCTCTCAAATCAATGAGGCCTTCGAGGAAGCCCTTCGTCAAATCGTCGGGCAGTTTCGGGCGCCCATCCGGTACGCCGTTGCTTATGGGAGTGGCGTCCTTGGGCAGAAAAACACCAGCAGAAAAGGTGGGCCCGGTCCGGACTGGAGTCCACACCCAGATCCCCCGAAAGCAGTAGTGGAATGGCAGAAGAGCGGCGCGAAAATGATCGACTTCATCTTTGGCGTCAGCCATACGCAGCAGTGGCATGACCTGAATCTAGCCCAACATCCGTGCCACTATAGCGGCCTGCGATACCTCCCCTACGCCAGTGCCGCCATAAGCCGCATCCAGGACTCCCTAGGCGCCGGCGTCTATTTCAACCCTTACATCACGGTCAACGGCACGATGATCAAGTACGGCGTCGTCAACTTGGACACCCTGGCCGCCGATCTGAGCGAATGGCGGACCCTCTACCTGGCCGGCCGTCTGCAGAAACCGGTTAAGATCTTGCGCGACGACCCGCGGGTGCGCCTCGCGAGTCAAGTGAACTTGGCTTCTGCCTTGCGCTTAGCGCTGCTGATGTTGCCGGAGCGTTTCACCGAACGGCAGCTGTACGAGCGCATCGCTGGACTGTCCTATATAGGCGACCCTCGAATGAATTCCTTTCTCTCGGGCGAAAACCCGAACAAGGTCTCCAACATTGTCCGGGGACAATTGCCTAGTTTCAGACAGCTCTATGCACCTCTGATGAACGAGCTGCCGAATCTGGACTTTAACGAGTCGTCCACGCAGCGCGACATCGACGGGGGGAATGAGGACGGCTTGAGTTTGCAGCAGGACATGGATCCCGTGAAGCGCGGGGATATGGTCCTGCGCCTGCCGCGCGCGTTCCGGAGGAAGCTATACGACCAGTACAAGAAGTTTGGCGTTCCTGCGAACTTGGATAATGGTGAGGCAGGCGAGTTCGAGCAGCGCATTGCCACGCACGAAGACCTCCCTGCCGTGATAGGCAAGTGTGTGCGGGCTACCGTGGCGTGGCCGAGTACGATTGAGGTCGTCAAAGGCGTGTTGACATCGGGGGTGGGGAGAAGTTGGAGGTATTTTACGGACAAGAGAAAACGGAGTCGGGAGAGATAACGGCTCTCTCACCCCGATGTTGTCTGTATAAAATCCAACGGCCTGGCAGCATTGGATGGCGTGCTTTATCTCAACCGAAGCGAGGATTGTCCAGGAGGAGGCGCTTCAGATCAAGTCTCCTCAATGTACCAGGAAGTGATGACAGAGATGACATGGCTTCAAGACAGTCGATGTTTCCATCTCATGCCATTCTCCAGACTTCCGGCTATGGCCATGGGGATCCGTCAAGAAACCACAAGCGTGAGACATGGATTTCTCGCCGGCCCGCAGATATCATTGCCTCTGCATTGATGTCCGAATCGTGTGTCTGCAGTAAAAGAGGTGTCCATGTTCCCAAACTGGCACTGCGACATCCAGAAACGGAATTTCTCGCCTTGTATGTACTCTCTTGGGCTCATATTTTGAAAACAAACCTTGCCCATGCTAGATAAAAGATCATTCTCAAGGCTCCTCCGTCGTTGTCTTTGTCCTCATGCAAATTAGTCTCGATTACGCACGCCGCAGGAGCTTTTCTGGTGCAAGGCTATTACTAAACTTGGGATTCTCAGGCAGTAACAGGTAGTCCTGTGAACCTCTATCCTCTCGCGAACCACAGATCGAATCGAGCAAGTCATGCCCTTCTGCCATACAGTATATACAAACGAGATATGAATGACTTTTTGGTCTGTTTTTTACCCCGACGAGCGAGTCTCAGCACGAATACTCTTCTACTCAGCCGCAAAGGCGACTAGGAACGACATGCCTCCCATCGCGATACTGAAAATCCACGCGTCCCTCAGACCAATCATGTACGCATTGAGGACGTCCTGGAGGATCTGCGGGTCCGGAAACGCCTCTCGAAGACCCGTAGCGCCAGCCTGAAGCACGCGTGCGCCGAGCTGTGGCGGTAGCTGCGCGACCATGCGGTTGTTCATGATGGCTTGGGATGATGAGACGCCGATGGTGCCACCGACAAATTGGGAGACTGACGTTGTCAGTAACAAAATATCTACCAAAGGGTGGTTAGGACTTGACTTGCATAGAACCGATGACACGGCGACGGCCGTATCAGCCCGTGAAGAAATCGCCTGTGCCACGATCAGCGGCACCTGCATGGCCGCGCCGACTCCTATGCCGGCAATGACCTGGTATCCGAGATAGTGCGCGGCCGGTGAGGAGATTTGCAGGGTGTAGATCATGGCCGAGCCAACGGTGGCCAGGACAGCACCGAAGAACAGGAAGGACGAATAATAGCCTACTTTGCCGATGGCTGTGGAGCTGATCAGACCTGAGATTGCTGGCATGCGCTTCTCGTTAGTAGGGTCCAAAGTCTACTGAAGACCACACGTACACATTGACAGCACTGTCGGCAGTGTGCGGAGACCGCTTTCCACCGGAGAAATCCCCTGCGATGCCTGGAAGTAAATTGGCAGATTGTACGTCCGAGCGAACTGACCGGCATTGGCACTACACCAACGTTCTGTCAGCAATGGCTACGTTCGAGAAACGGTTTCTATGCAACGTACAAGAAGCTGTACGCGGTGCAGAGAGCAATGCTTCTGCGTTTGACGATTCTCCCCACCAACAGAGCGCGTTCGCCCTGCCGCCACTCGAGAATCGCAAAGGCAATAGCCAGGACTCCAAAACCGACAAGCAAACCAATCGAAGTGCTTGAATTCCACGACGTAGTCAGACCGCTGTTCTGCAGCGTCAGACAGAAGCATATCAGTGCGCCGAGCAGCAGAACCATTCCAGGAAAATCGAACGCGAGCACACTGCGCTTGGCGGTTTCGCTGGGCGGGATGGCATGCTTCGGAGCGCGAAAGAAAGCAAGGATGATCAGGAATGTCGTGCCTCCGAGGGGGAGGTTGATCCAAAAGCTGTCAGAAGGATTAGCAATACAATATTTCTGCAGACGGGGGGCTATATAACCCACCACCACCGCCACGACACATCCTGCGTAAACGCACCACCAACAATCGGCCCCAGGACAGACGCACAGCACCAGATGAGTCCAAACGACCCCATAACAGCAGGCAACCACTTCGGTCGTATGATATACGCGCAGATCGTGTAGCAGCCAGCAGTCAGCCCCGCCCCTCCAGCACCCTGCACCGCGCGTCCCACGATGACAGTCGCGCTGTCCCTCGCGACGGCGATGATGACGCTCCCGACCTCGAACCAGAATATGCTCGCCAGGAAGACGGCCTTCAGGCTGAAAAGCTTGTACGCCTTGCCCCAGAAGGCCTGAAAGGCGGCTAGCGTCATGAAGAATGCGGAGCCGTACCACCCGACTTGGTCGACGCTGTGGAATTCGACTGTTATCGTTGGGATGGCTGTTGCGATGATGTTCTGTGGAAGTTAGTGTCTACTTATACACATGTAGCCAGAGGCGTTAACGTACCATATCGAGAGCCACAAGAAACATGGCCAAATATAACGCGAGGACCAGCAAGATCTGCAAAAATCCATTTGGATAGGATGTAGATGTCTCCGCGTTGTCACTAGGAGGTAGATTCTGGGCAGGTTCTGGTGTTTCTTTTGTTGCGTCGACTTCATGTCCAGATGATCGAACTGGTAATGATGGTTCTTCAAGCTGTGCCTTTGACTTGGAATGATCTGGAGCCATGGTCTTCATCTATTGATATGTTGTCTGGTCGGAGGATTCGTAAAAAAAAAGAATAGGATACGGAGAGTGAAATGGAGAAGGTAGTTGTGTTCAATACGTTGTCTGGTTTTTTTTATGGACATATAGTACTCTAGGTATCTGCTGCTAATTGTTCAGCTGTTAGATTAGCACCGGAGGATTTTGCGATCCGTATGCCGGCCGTCCATCTAGATATATAGGTACCCCTGTACTTCAACTCCAGGGACGTAACAGAGGGCAATTCGTCGATTCTGAGTGGATTTTGCTTATTATAAAAAGAAAGAAAAAAAAAAAGACACTTTCCCACTAGGTAAGATCATTTCACGAAACCGTGTCTATATAAGTACCGTTACTGTTTCATCTAACTGTTCCTGTGAATGCCGCACTCTCTTCCAATAAAATACTTTTCTACTCAAAACCCTCAGTTAATGATTCTATGTATGTACAGTACAGTACATAGGTACACTACAACACCACCTCCTCCCTCCTCCTCCGAATCTCCACCTTCATCACCGGATCCGCATCCAGAAACACTCCCATCCTGCGCACCTGCGGCCGCTGCCCTTGGGGAATCCTCCAGTCGTACTTGAGCAGGATATGACTCAGGGCAATCTTCAGCTCGTGCGCGGCAAAGAAGCGGCCAGGACAGGCGTGAAGGCCGTAGCCAAAGCCGAGATGGTCGGGACTGGTGCCGACGAGACTCGCGGCGGTTTCTTTAGTAGGATCTGATCGCATGCGCAGGAAGCGATATCCGTCGTACTGTTCTGGGTTTGCGTATACGGACGAGTCCCAGTGTCGGTCTGCTAGGACCATTATGGATGTCCCCTTGGGCAGTCTTGTCCCGTCTGATAGTTGGACGTGGTCGGTTGTGATGCGGCGCATACTTGCTTAAAAAAATGATCCTGTCAGTTTACCATTTATCTGGCAGATTGGGAAACATGACATACTGATGCCAATAGGCTTGAGCCGCTGCGTCTCCTTAATGACACTGTCCAGCAACTTCAGACTCTGCTGCGACGAGAAGCCCTTCCATCCTTTCTCGCCAATCTCGCTGATGACTTCCCTGCGCAACGGGTCGATCAATTCCGGGTGCTGGGCGAGTTCGAACAGGACCTGCGTCAGGAGATCGGTCGTGGTATGCGCGGAGACAAAGACCAAAACCATCTGCGCGATTGCAGGGTCGTATGGCCGGCCTTTGGCTTGATCCTCGAACCACTTGAGTGCGTCGTTGTGCTGGGCGGCTTGATGATCCGCGCGACGCTTTTCGAGAACGGCGTTCACGATTGCGCGCGCTTCTTTGACCGTCGAGCGAAGCTTGCGGCACGAGGGCAGAAACCAATGCACGATCGGTCGTGCGGCAGGACTCCAGGCGCGCATCTCGTGCACTGCTCGCATGGCGTGGACAGTGTACTCGGTGGAAATCTTCAGCCAGGAAGGATCACGGCACAGTTCAGGACCGGTGAACACGCGCGACGAAATGCGGGCGACGATTTCGAGAACCATCGCCTTCAGCGGGACGAGATGCCAGTCTGTCATCTCCTTTGGTTAGCTGATCATCTCCTGATCAAGAGAAACTTGGATCATCACCTTTTCTGTCAGTAAAAGTCTGCTCAAGCGCGAATGCAGTTTCCTCAGACAGAGGCTCGGTGACCTTCGCTAGATCCTTGTTCAAATGTAATCGAATCACTTCTTTGAGGATATCCGAGTCTTGGGCACCTTCGGAGAAGACCTCAAAACCGGGGTACCTCGACATGGTATGCTGCAACACATCAGTGTTTCAATATTAGTTCGGTGATTCTTTAGCCAGACCACAAACCTCCGCCATAAACCTCGCAAAGCTAAGACGAGGATCATTCCTAATCTCTGGAATAAACTTTGGCATGAGCACCGTCAGGCGCCCGAATTCCGAGTTGACTTGGAAATTCCTGCTTTTTCCGTTTCTCGAGTTCTGCAAAAAGTTGTCGATGATCCCTCTTGCATTGTGGACAAAGTCTTTTCTTGCGCTGGCGACGGACAGTCCGAACAGTTTCCCTGGGTTGGCGACTGAAAGATTGGGTTGGTTGGAGTGATGATTAAGGAAAAGCAACAAGGGAAGAAGGACTAGAAGAGCAGCTACGATATAGGATTGTGCTGGCAGCCAAGTGGCGTTGAAGATATTATCCATGACTGTAATGGCTTGGTGGACGGAAGATGGCTCAAGGAGAGGTAATCAGAACGAAATACGGAAGAGGGTGGAGGTCTGGCAGGTATATATACCTGTCACTGGCGGAGCTCAAATTCCAGGATATTGTGTCCAAAATATGCTGACGCATCGCATATAAAGCTTAAAGCCCATGTCAAGTGTCATGCCTAGTTCTTGACCTTCCCTTACTGGTGGGAGGAGACATGGTTCACTGTTTGCGAAACCAACCTCGATGTTCTACAGTTGCATGAGATCAAGATTTGCAGTCGTGAGCTTGCAATATATGGCTACAGACTTCTTGCCGTTTATCTACACCTACGGTGCCGCTGCATGCGTCCGGCATACAGACCTGCAATGGAAGCAACGCCTAGCCGAGCATATTCGTATTCTGCTGTCATTGGACCTGACCCAGACAGATTTGAATCTACGTCTCTCGCCTCTTGATCTCAATCATGGCGCCAAAATCCGGATTGACAAGCAGCTCATTGCTCCAGGTTTTCGGCTTCACGCCGTCCTTCAAGCGGATGTCGTAGTTGCGGAGAATCTCAATGATGATCGCCTTGATCTCGTAGACGGCGAAGAAGCGTCCGGGACAGGCTTGGTAGCCGTGGCCAAAGTTCAGGGATTCCTGGGGGTCAAGTTAGTAAGCGGTTCGCCCAGTCATGTTTTTGCTCATACCTCGTTGGTCAGGACAGCCTGGTGTTTCGCCTCGCGACCTGGAATCTCGCGTAGTCTGGCGAAGCGGAACCCGTCGAAGACTTCTGGGCCAGGATTCCCTGTTTCGGCGTTGTACTCTGGGCTCAAGAACTCCGTTGAGGTTGAGTTGCTGACGGTGGTTAATTGTATGCACAAGTACAGTACAATGGACCGGAGCAGACTCACTAGACCCCCCACAGCGGCCAGGCGACCAAAGTGCCCTTTGGCAAGGTGACGCCGTTAGAGAAAGTATAATCCGTCAGACAGGTTCGAGCGCCGGTCACTACACTGTCAGTGCAAGGCGGAACAAGGGCCTGCAGGTATCAGCCTACCAAGAATCAGCGGACTGCAGCGTTGACTCTCCTTGAGGAAACTATCAAGCTTCCTCAGCTTCTGGAAGGAGCTCTTCGTCAGGTAAGCGTGTCCTTTCGCGTCCTTCTTCAGGCCGTCTTCCTTGATGACCTGCTCCAACTCTTCTCGCAACGGCTCAATGTGCTCAGGGTATGTTGCCAGGTGGAAGAGTGCCTGCGGGACCAGTTAGACAAGCTATCAACTAAGCGCACCAGTACTCACAAATGTCACCGTCGTCGAGGTGCTGTGTATCGAAACAAAGGATAGCTGTTCCAGTCATGAGCAAGCAGCCTGTCCGCACGCCATCCACGGTCCCTACCTACCACCATCTGGTTGATACCCACGCGCTCGGCATTCTTCTGTTTTTCAGGCATATGATTCAACAACCACGAAACGAAGGCGCCTCTGCTTCCTGCTTTGATCGGTTCAGATTTCTCCGAATTATGCCTTTTCAAGACATCTGCCACTATGGGGGCCATCTTGTCGCGGGCAAATTTCAAGTCTCTCTGCGCCTTTCGCACTTCCGGCAGGAAGGGAACAACAAGCGGACGAATGAGAGCGTTCCATTTCTGAGAAGCGTAGGCTACGGCCATGCAGTCCCTCGTGTAGTTGATGGAGGCCTGGATCCACTCCTCCTCGCGAGACAGGGGCAGGCCGACAAAGATGCGCCCACTCAAGGTGGCGACGAAGCGTAGCATCTTGGCGTGGACCGGGATGGGCGTCCACTCTTTGGGCCTACCCAACTCCTTTTCGAAGGCATAGTCGCACTCATCCTGTAGTAGGGGGAGAATGTCGGCGATGCTCTTGGTCAATTCGTCCTTGATGGTAGCCACTACGGGTTCCTGGTGTACACCAAGATGGGTGTATCGCCCTTGGAACATCTCGTAGACGCTCGTCAAGAATGAGAGCTGGCTCGTTGGAGCAACCATGGCATCTTTGTACGTCGACATTGGCATTATCACGCGGGGTGGTTTGACAGGGATAATGAACGGAGTGTCAGGATACTTCACACAGCACAATCTGTCAGCGTGAAAGTCGTAGCACAGCTGCAATATCTTTACCTTCCGGTAGCCCTCGAGTATCGCATCTGAGTAGTCCGCTTTACCGGGTTCTCCCATGACGGGGAAGTCGAGCTTGGGTCTCGCTCTCCATGCGCGCAGCTTCTGGATGAGCCATGCCACGCCTAAGAGGATGGCGAGAAGCCAAGTGTGCTGCGGCAGTGTATTCAGCGACATGAGGTGTCTGTCGCTCGTCGTTCAACACCAGGTATGTACATTGAGCATGGAACGATTGAGAGGTTGGGGGCTCCAACCTCCCAAGAGACAAACATGCAAGCCATGATATATGAGTGCTACTCGAGCCATGACTCGCATCTGTCCCGCTTTTTGCGATGCCAACGTACTGGAAGTAAGCATTGCTATTGCTAATTGATAATTGATTGCGAAGTGTTGGTTGACGCCTTTCCATGTTAGGAGAGAAGGCACGGGACCCGCCAATCATGTGCTCAGATCACGCATTTCCTTGATGGATTTCATGGAAATCTAGCGTCCTGCAACTTCGTCCTTCTGCACCATTTGCCAGAAAGGGAACTGCTTCGAGAGAATGGAATGATGATATCGCTGGAGATTTCGCAACCTTTACCGATCTCACCAAAGGACTCAGGCGGGGAGTATGGATAAGACGATAGATGGAACTGATACAATTTGGATCGATGAAGATTATTCAGATTTTGGCCTCGATCGCAGGTTGTACACATGCACATAAATCTGCTGGGGCTGCCGTTCGTTTAAACAAGTCGTGCAGCTGTGCATTGTGCTGCGACCAAGCACACGATATCAACTAATTGCCTCTAAACTTCCCAAACATGGCCACGAACGGGGTTCATGTCAATGGCAGTGTGTACACAAACGGCGTCAATGGGCACTCGGGCAGCGTCAACGGCATTGGGGACGGTGGCACGAGAGCCTCAGATGCATCTCTCCTGCCTGAGCCCATGCCAGTTGCCATCTGTGGCATGGGCCTGAGACTGCCCGGCGGCATTCGCAATGACTCAGACCTCTACGATTTTCTGGTCAACAAGAAAGATGCGCGAAGGCTCGTGCCCAAGGACCGTTTTCACATTGACAGCTTCTACAGCCCACACGCAAAACCTGGAACGATCATCACCCAGTATGGATATTTCCTCGAGGATGTCGACTTTTCGAAATGTGACCTCTCCATGTTCAACATGACGCCTGCTGAGGTCGAACGCCTTGACCCGCATCAACGGATACTCTTGGAGGTCATCCGCGAGGCCTTCGAAAGTGCAGGGGAGGCAGATTTCAGAGGCAAGAAGATTGGCACATATGTGGGTAGTTTCACTGACGACTGGCTGGACCTTTTCGGCAAGGATGTTCTCGATTTCGCGCCGTATCAGCTCCACGGAAAGATGGACTTTGCGCTTGCGAATCGGGTCGCCTATGAGTATGACCTGCAAGGGCCAAGGTACGTTCAAATGCCGAAACCGGAGCAGAAGCTGACCTGTTGCAAGCATGACAATTAAAACGGCATGTTCTTCTTCTGCGCTGGCCATCCACGAGGCCGTGTATTCCATTCGTTCGGGGGAGTGCTCGGCGGCCATCGTCGCCGGATCCAATTTGAACCTGGTCCCCGGCTTGTGGGTTGGAATGAGTGCGCAGATGACGCTTGCGCCGGACGGTTCGTCCAAGACCTTCGATGCGTCTGCCGACGGATACGCAAGAGGAGACGGTGTCACGGCTCTCTATGTGAAGCGACTCGATGAGGCTATCCGAGATGGCAACCCCGTTCGGGCCATCATCAGATCCACATCCAGCAATGCCGACGGTAGGACGCCCGGCATGACCATGCCGAGCACCGATGCACAGGAAGCTCTTATTCGCCGTTGCTACGAGGCGGCATGTCTAGACTTTTCTGGGACCGCCATGGTCGAGTGTCACGGCACCGGCACTGCCGTTGGCGATCCTATGGAGGTTGCGGCCGTCGCAAGATGCTTCGGCGAAAAGGGCATTTACATTGGTTCGGTCAAGCCGAACCTGGGGCATGGTGAAGGTGCCTCTGCAATTACCAGTGTTGCAAAGGCCGTCTTGTCTCTCGAGAACAAGACGATTCTCCCAAACATCAAGTTCAACACGCCAAATCCCGCAAGTAAGTGTTATGACTGCTGGTCCAGGTCGCACGTCGATCTTGGACATGATTGGAGGGTAGCAAAGGAGAGAGATCTCAGTATCCTAGATATGTCTCAGAGTAGGAATGTAGCAGCCTGCATTCCAATACCCATCCATTGTGATCAAGACAGTCTCTATATGTGGACTTCTTGCCACATCTCGGGCGAAAGAGAAGCGGGGTCATTGCGAGTCATGCAGATGGCACAGTCTGTCCCACTACCCAATTCGGAAAACATAATTGTCACGATAGCCGAACAGCCACGAAGTGGCGTTCAGGATAAGTGACGTTCCTCAGTGAGTCAAGAAATATACAACTGGACAACTCCCACGTTTACCATCAATAAATCTTACAACCACGCCAACTAACCCATTGGTTCTCGACCACATTCTACAAGTCCTCTAATAGTTCTCAACATCCGCACTCTGTAAAAACCCCTCATTTCTCCGCATCCCCCCATAGTAACATCAATATACTATCCCACCACTTATATGCATCGCTGCCCATGACAGCCTGTCGGGGCGAATCCGCTATCTCGTGACGTGACACATGGTTCGGGCACCCTTGCTAGGGTTCCCCCCGTTGGGCTTCGTGCATTGTCGTCATGGCGGCGCTGATGTCGACGTGCGAATAATATAATAGATCGAGTTCTTCTGAGGGGGTGGACCATGGTGGAAAAGTCGGTTATGCGGATGTCGGTTAATAGGAGACCTTTGAGCAGGGAAGATATATATATCTCGCTGCGTTTAGCCGCCGGAATTCCCCCAGGCTCGATACAGGTGGACTTAATCTCCGTTTTGCAGACAATATTACAATTGATAGATCGATTGATTAATTGATTATTTCCGCATTATATAATAATAGAAAAAAAATAATAAAACAACAAAACTCCACACTCTTCGGAACTCCGAGTGTAAATGTGCTGAACTCCGACTAACGCCCTGCAGGGAATGCCGGCAACTCTCCGCATTTATTAATTAATTAATTCTAGGAAGTGAATGGGTTCCTTGTCTTGTGTCATTTCTTGAGTGTTGATCACCTGAATCGAAACCTGGGTGGATAGGAGAAAAGAAAACATATGGATAAAGGGGAGAGAGACATTGAAGAAATTAATATTAATCTAGCTGACTGCAAACAAAATATCTATATCTGCTGTTTTATATGTTCAACTAAGCTCAGAGCTGTAGCTAGATAACTTTTTGACCAGAACCTAAACAACTATCTTGTGGGAGTTAATTAATGCCAATATTACAATTTTCTACGCTAATTGCACTAATTAAGTTCCTAGATGCTAACAAGGGGCGACCATTTCAGCTCTTTGACTTTCCCCCACCTGTGGATCTTTGCGATATAGATTCTGACAATTACAGCTATAGAATTAAATGCAATGACGCCGATTTAGATCCAGATGTTGCGATACTTGTGGCGGTTGTTGTATCAGAAGGGTTGGTACTATCCTGTTACGAGGGATTAGTAGGACTCCTTTCATAGAGCACATGGCCTACGTATTCCTGGTCATTCCTAGACAAAGAGTATTGGTAGCTACCACTGCCCGCAGGAGCGACTGCGCATATGCGCCGCAGATGGTGCCCTCCAAAGCATCAGTTGGTCTGGAATGGCACGCCGGAGTCCAATGTGCAGTACCTACGAGAGTACTAGGTGTCACCACTATAAAATATGGAGTATATCACAGCCATACCGGAGTGCGCCGGGAATTTCCAAGAATGGAAACTGGCCAGGCTGGATTTAGGGCGCGGAGCGGAGCGGAAGCTAAACCCCAAGAGGCAGCGGAGTTGGCCAGAGCCTTCCCAATTGGGAGGGCGGAGAGGATTGATAGTTTTCTAGATAGGCGAGAATCCTATACCTGGATACTGCGTATCATATTGATGCCCCTAAACGGGACTTTTCTGCTCCTGACAGGGTTGATTCCCTTAATAAGATCTCTCACCATAAAAGTAATCTGTTTGAGTGGCGGATCGACAAATTGCCTGCTTCAGGGGCATCCGTTTCAACCTTTCAGGTTGGTATTGGACTGTTTGAGAAATGCCAGGGAGCGTAGTTAGTAACTAACTCGAGCCAAGAAAGGGAATTATCCATATATCCTTGTACAGATATACGGATACTAGGATCTGACTCTGCGAGGTGGGAAGTGTAGGCGCCTCGAGCTCATTCTCTAGGCCGTTCTTGCGCCGGTGATAGTGCCAAACCGAGGTCGCGTCGTCTTCGGAATGACTCTGATGTTTGCTTGAAGATCTAGAGCCAAGCAGGGCGCAAAGAGCGAGAATAATGTCCACCAAGGGGGGTGCTTGGCGGGACCACTCCATTGTTTGTTGGCGACGAGTCGGTCAATGAGCGTCAAAATGGGTCATAAGTTCACCCTCACAAAGCATCGGCAAAAGAGGGCGATATGACTGCCAGAAATAGCTGATATATTGTAACTTCTGGGCCATTGATAGCCTTATGCTGGAAGGATTCATCCCAGCTAGCATTCGACACGTCTGCAATGACTTTACACTTGACTCTCTTTAAAAGCGAAACCTAGGCAACTGCCGTGTTATCTCTCCTTGCGAGCCTCTCTGTCCTCCAATGCATTCCCTTCTTTCTGATGAGACAGACCGCAACAACTCCACAGCTACCACTCCAGATCCCTAACACTGTAAAGTACCAGCCTCTACCTGCTGCATTCAGCAGTGGCTGCAGGACAGCAACACTGACAGCAGCCATTGCACATCGAGTGATGCTTGCCGCAGCAGCCGCCGTACTCGGACTCTCCGGAAACAGATCAACAAGAAGCGTGTTGTAGGTCGTGTAGAAACACGTCCCCCAGAACCCTTGGACGAATTGCAGGATCAACGGAATCGAGACATGTGCGTGCTTGGTCACCGCCCATCCATATCCGATCAGCGTTGCGGTCGATATGGCAAGTAGTGTCAAGCTACCTCTGGATCGCGCACGCTCGATGGGGAAGCGCGAGAGATCATCGCCGGATACGCGGTCGACCGTCCAGCCTAGCTGTCTTGCGATAAAGCGGTAATTGTAGTCCATGAGTTTGCCGTTGCAGTAGCCTCCAACGATAATCCCTCCGCCGCGAGGCAGATACGATAGACCGATCTGGAGCTCGTTAAACCGGTAGATATCTTTGTAGATATCGGGGACCGCGGCAGCAAGCGAGTAGTCCACGGCATAAAAAGATCCGTGTATCCACAGACAGAGAAAGGTGTCCCAGTAGAAGATAATGCGTAAGCAAGCCAATGGATTTGGAATATGCCACCTGCGAGAGGCATCTTGTCTCCATGTTGCGCCCACCTCATCCATCCTCTGGGCTTTGAAAAACCTCATGACTAGCGTCCACCAGCTTTCTTCCCACCAGTTCTGCCTTTTGCCATTGCCCACAATACTTCTGGCTGTCTCAGGAAGCAGAGCGCCAACACTCAGTATCAAAATTCCCCCGACAATAACCAACGCCCAGAAGACCCACTGATAGCTTCCACTTTTGTACGCTACGAAACCCCCTACGATCGGTCCAACACATGTCCCCAGATTCAAGGCCATGCTGACTCTGCCAAGCATGATTCCTCTGTCACTTGGCACGCAGACGTCGGCCACAACGCCATAGCTGATCGCAAACGCGGCACTAGCCCCGAGACTCTGCAGCACTCGAAAGGCGAGTAAGACACCGTAGCTGTTCTTGTTAATTGCTAGCCCCAGGTTCCCCATCACGTAGATGGAGAGCGTCAAGAGATATAACGGCCGGCGGCCAAGGGAATCCGACAATGGCCCGAAGATCGCCGGTGACAAGGCCTGGAAGATGATATATATTGTCAAGGTGAGATTGATCGCCTGGCCGGAGACATGGAAATGCGTTCTGAGCAGAGGCAGCAATGGGAAATAGATGGTGGCCGTGAGGGGCGAGGTAATGGTGGCAAGACCAACAAGCAAAGTAAGAAGACGCTTCTCAGTGGCTGTGAAGGTGGTGTATGGAGTAGGAGGTGTCTCTGTCGGTGTCGCAGTTGCAGGTGAGCCAGCTTGACGATGTTCTTCTGCTTTCTGCGTAATTTCCTGTTTGGAAGGCTCGCTGTGAGCATTGTTTATTGGTCCCTTTTCGACAGCAGCCATGGCCGCTGTATCAGGAGTTTTCCAGTTCTAATTCCAGCGTATGAGTCAACAAGGGAAAAAAAAAGAGAGTGTGAGAGAGGAAAAGAAATTAAAACGGCAGCAAGCTATGACTCCAAGGCGTTACGGGTTAACAATGACACAGCTGGTGGCACGTGTTCACTGCGGGGGTCAAGGCGGGGGTTGAAATCCTAGACTGGAGTCCAGCTTTCTTTGTTTTCGCTGGCTCTGTTTTCCTCTCTATGCTGGGCTTTGCAGAGGGTAGATATGTTCCACACAAGTTGGTTCTTTCAAGACTTTGGCCATAATTATTTAATTGATTTATGGGAGGAGGCAGAATAGCAATGACTAGACTAACTGTTCTACCTCCGCTTGCTATACTAAACGCCATATATACTAGTGGATTCAGGTCTCACGATCTTGTCCTCGTAAATGCGTGTCTTTTGAGCCTCGCAATAGAATGTTCATACGACGGTCTCCAGCACATCGCTCTGCCATGTCTACAACTTTGTGTGATCGCGTTCTGCTGACAGAGAAGCTCTTTCAGACGGGCTCAGCCTTGCAGGTCCAGCACCTTCCGGGAAAGGAGCATATTTGTCAATCAGATAATACATATCATCATACGCCCTGCATCTCTTTAGCCACGAAGTTTCGACTTTTCCCAAAGACTTGGGGCAAGTGTACTTACGTCTGCCGAACTGCCGTCCCCTGACTTCGATGGTTGACAGAATAGATGACATTGTAGTAGATACAATACATGCGGTTCCTGTCATCCCATTCCTGGAGAGGTTCGCTGGGTGGAAGATACCGCAAGTAGGTCTTGGTATAGATCTTGTTGTGGATCTTGTTATAGTTGCATCGCCAGTCTCCAATTTCCATCTCATTGTGAGCGTAGAAGGCAGCCGCGTCGAATATGTATATGTCGCCAGTCTCATAAGAAGTCCCCGTGTTTCCCTCCCACAGATCGGTATGGATCAGACATGGTTTCACACTCCGCCCATCTCGTTCCAGGGCCCCGATTAGTCGTGGGATGACATGGGATATAATCCTCTTTGCGAGCATGTCAAATGCCTCCCAGTAGCCATTGGTCTCCGTGTCAAGATCCAAGACATGTTGCAAGAGCTTGGTAAAGAAAACAGTCCAGCTGCTCTCCCAAGACACCGCCTGAGGGATTCGGCCCTGGCATGTCGTGATATGGAAGCCAAATTTCCCTGTCGGTGACACACTATTCTGGTGCAGTTGGGCCAATTTCGAACACAGCTTGTTCGGATCCGGAACTCGGTCACTCATCTCGATAAACTGCGACAAGAAAAAGTAGGTTGGAGGATGGTCGATCTGGTATTTGCCCCACGAATGGGGCTTGGGGACGAAGTTGGGCATGGTCTTGTACAGCTCCGACATGGAATTGAACTCGCCTTCCATCATCACACGCCCTGCTTCTTCAGTTGCGCATTTCAGGAAATAGTGCGACTCAGTGCCATCAGGGAGCCTGACAACGAGATGGGCAGTGATTGTCCAGGCCGAAGTGCCAAATCGATTGGCAGAGATAATCCTTGTGCCCTCGGGGAACTTGGCTAGCACATTGGTGTCCACTGGGAAATCCCCACTAATATGGGGCCCATCTGGCACTACAACTAGGTTGTTGAGGAGGGTGTGCACTGAAGTACTCATGCTGAGATGGGTTCCAGCAGGAAACACGGTGACTCATTGACATTTATCGACACGGGAATAGATTCTGGTATCGCTCCTGGACATCAATATGCGCTCCATAGTCAAGGAGGCCATTGCTAATAAATAGATTGCCCAGCAGTCCTCCATCCATACTCAGTCATCCTGTGCGGGGCGATGCATCTCAGCCGCAGTGACAGGGTCTCCGAGATAAGCGCTTACCCGTCCCATGCCACGGGCCAAACAGAGCGTGAAGTCGTAGCTGGCGTGCACCGCGCCAATGCACATGGCCACATTTAGTTGTCCTTGCAAGGCCAGGCAGTTCCTCACGGGGCAGCTGCGCTCTCACTAT
Organism: Rasamsonia emersonii CBS 393.64; assembly: GCF_000968595.1. Classification (NCBI taxonomy): domain Eukaryota; kingdom Fungi; phylum Ascomycota; class Eurotiomycetes; order Eurotiales; family Trichocomaceae; genus Rasamsonia; species Rasamsonia emersonii. The sequence goes on from NW_013563250.1 coordinate 22,700, forward strand.
GGTCTCTGTCCGCGAATAGCACTCGACGTCTGCTGCAAACGTCCGACTTGGCTCCCTCCTGTAGAACTGTCAGCTCTGGCGTCACTGGCTGTGTGAAGCATGGATTTCCAGCGACGCTTACCATACCATTGGCACATAAATAGAGGCACGTGGCCTACCTGGAGCTGCAGTCCGCCCTCCGCGCTGATGCTTTTTGGCCTTTTCTTGAGCATGGGAAACCGCCAGGCTGTCGCGGGAGGTTGCAGACACAGAAGCATTCTGGTTAGAAGGCTGCTACTGGCTCTCTGGTTTTTATTTGTCGCCCAGACTGCCATCTCACGACAGTCGTTGCTTTGCTTCGCTTTGCCCATGGGAACCCTACCCAAGGCTGGGGACTGTCGAGCTCGGTCGGCCACCCGCTTTGACGATGGTTTGTCCTCCGCTGTAGGCATCCTGGACTCGCACTGACGATGATTTCTAGTTCAAAAGGTTTCGTTCGAGTCGATCGCACAAGCATGCAACGCAAGCAGAGGGAAAAGGCCCCGCAGCCTTGGTGAACGATGATGGCAGAGCTCCTGCCTTGGGTGGTAGATCTCATAGCAGATCCCGTGGTCTGTTTCCGGGAAGTCACGCCTCGAGTCGCCGTCCGAGTCCTTCTCCGCAACCAAAAGCCACGACGCTGGGTCTCCATGTCATCCATCGACCCGCCGCTGCTGCTCCAGTCGACATTATATTCGTTCATGGTCTTGGAGGCGACAGCAGGAAGACGTGGTCGAGGAACCATGACCCGAATTTCTTCTGGCCTGAACTCTGGCTGCCTCTTGATCCCGACATAGGAAAGTGTCGGATCTTGACCTTCGGATACAATGCCAGTTTTGGCGTTGGTGCGTCGAGGAGCACCAACAATATTACTGATTTCGCCAAGGAACTGTTGTACGAAATGGGGTTTGGTAGGGATGACCGAGGAGAAGACCTCGGAATTGGGAAAGCTCCCATCGTCTTCGTTGCTCATTCCATGGGTGGCCTAGTGGTCAAAAAGGCATATCTTCAGGGTCAGAACGATCAGAGATATCAAAGCATCGTCCATGCAATATCTGGCATCGTCTTCCTTGCTACTCCTCATCGTGGAACAGACTTAGCGACGATCCTGAACAGGGTGCTTATGGCAACGTTTCAGTCACCCAAAAGCTTTATTGACGACCTCAAGAGAAGCTCGCCGATCCTGGAAGAGGTGAACGACCAATTTCGCCACGTCGCACCCAGACTATCGATTGTGTCATTTTATGAAACCCTTGCGACTCGCGTCGGTCTGACGAATCTAATGATTCTTACCAAGGACACGGCGACATTAGGATATCCACAGGAAGTCTCGAGGAATCTCAACGCAAACCACCATGATGTGTGCAAATATTCTGGTCCTGATGATCCAAATTATATTGCCGTGCTCAATATGATGAAGTCTCTTGTTGCTCAGTTTCGACTGAAAAGGGTGGACATTGTGAACGAGCTGACGCCCGACGATGCGACCGCAGTTGAGGAACTTTTGGCAATGCCTTTTGACCCGGAAGAGGATTTCAACTTTTTTCGACATCGATGGACGCCAGGTACCTGTGGCTGGATCCTCCAAGAGCCTATTATGCAAGATTGGCTGGACGAATCCCGAAGGTCGCACATTGTCTGGTTTAGTGCACCTCCTGCCAGCGGCAAGTCCATCCTGTCCTCGTATATTATTCATCACCTTCGCGAATTAGGCGTCTCATGCCAATACTTCTTCTTCCGCTTCGGGGACCAGAGGAAACGGTCCACAAGTAGTCTCTTGAGATCAATTGCGAGCCAGTTGGCAAAAGCCAACCCAGACTTTAGGCGAAGTTTGATTGACCTTTGGAAGGCAGGACTTAGGCTCGAGAAGGCCGACGTTACCCTCATATGGCAGAAATTATACGAGTCCGTCCTGTTTAAGATGCAGCTTTCGCATCCTCTCTACTGGGTTATTGACGCTTTGGATGAATCAGAATCACCAAAGCCGCTACTTGGTCTGTTTCGCTGTCTGGAAGGATCGTCCCCGACGGTGCGTCTACTTCTCACCAGCCGAAAAACAGAGGTTTTGACTCGTGCGTTTGATCAACTCTCTCGCGTTGTTGCGGTGAATTCGATCGAAAAGGGCATTCTGAACAACAGTTCAAATGACATCCGCGCATTCGTGGAACAAGAAATCACAGAGATGCGTGGCAGTGAGAAGCTGAAACGAAAAGTTGCTCAGAAAATTATGAACCGTGCAGATGGAAACTTTTTATGGGTTCGACTTGTTCTGGAGGAAATTCTCCACTGTCACACAGAGGAAGCCATCGAGGAGACTCTGGATGCAATCCCAAGTAACATGAACAGATTTTACGAGCGCATGGAATTGGCTATATTGAATAGTGGCAGAAAGAGCGACCAGCTTCTGGCAAAGGAGTTTCTTCTGTGGACAATCTGCGCACGTCGTGCATTGACGATAAAAGAGCTTGCTCAAGCACTAAAGCCTAAATTCCCAGAATTTCTCGATCTTAGAAGAACAATCCATGAGGTTTGTGGGCAGTTCGTCGTGGTTGACCAAACAGGGCAAATCGGAATGGTGCATCAGACTGCCCGTGATTATCTGATAAAAATATCCAAATCCGAGGTCTCGATAGACCCGATCAAGGCTCACAAGAGGCTTTTTATGAGCGCTATTTCAGCCCTGCTGGACCCGGGACTGCGTATGAAAGTTACACAAGGACAATCTGCACTCCGAACAACGGAGCCATTCTTGCTTTACGCTGCCACTTCGTGGGCGTATCACCTCCAGCATACTGACGCAACCTCGAACAGTGTTTTTGATATGCTCCTTCAATTTTTCAGAGGCCCCTCCGTGCTTGTATGGATCCACTTACTAGCGCTTGTCCATCAACTAGAAACGTTGGTGAAAGCGGCCAGAGCACTTTCATCTTTTGTGAACGCAAACCGCAAAATGAATGTCACCAAGAATCCCATGCTTCATAGACTTTCGGATCTGGAATTCCTTGATCAGTGGATTATCGATCTCGTCAAAGTGGTTGGCAAATTTAGCAGGCACCTGCTATCCAACCCAGAAGCACTCTACAAGCTTGTGCCCCCGTTTTGTCCGGAGAAGTCGATTCTCCACCGGCAATTCCACGAGGTCGGATCAGCAGAGGTGTTTGTTTCTGGAATTTCGAATGAGGACTGGCACGATAACTTGGTCAGGATCACTCTCCCGAATGGCGATCAAGGCTGGAAAATTGAATGCGCAGGCCAGTATGTGGCCGTCCTGGGTTCATCTGGGACCGTGTATATCTGGCGATCTGACAACTTCTCCGATGCGTGCACCTTGTGCCATCATGAAGCAGTAACAGCGATGTGCTTCAACAAAGGTGGCAGTAAACTTATTACCTACGGCTTGCGGAGTACCAAGCTTTGGTCGATTCCTTCAGGACAGCTGTTGTCTTGCACATCCAATCCAGTTGGCAGCAGAGCTATGACGATTACATTCTCAGAGAACGACAAAAAGGTCTTGATCGGATCGAATGATCGGGTGATAAGATATCTTCTCGTTGATGATTTCGACGCAGGATGGTATGTTCTAAATCCGAATTTACTCCGTGAAACCGCCCAGATTGAAGGCGCGTTCGTGAATTCCCCCGTCTGTATTGCTTTCAATGGAGACGCATCTCAAGTTGGTGTTTCCTATCGGGGATACCCTCTTTCAGTCTGGGCATTAAACGAGGCACGATGCATTGGCCGATGCAGGAGAGTCAAAGGGCCACGAATCGATGGCGTCAACGCTTCGTCTGGCTGGTTTGCGGTCGATCGGTTCACTTGGAATCCCATTTCTGGGCATATCATCGGTCTTTACAAGGACGGCAATATATTCAAGTGGCATCCAGTAACAGACGAGACTCAAGAGGTCCAGTCGGTTGCCGATGAAATCGCAGCCAGCTCTGATGGCAAGCTCTTCGTTACTAGCAGTAGCAACGGAACTGTCAGAGTCTGGAACTTTGCTTATTTTAGCGTCATTTATCAGCTCTCTTCCTCTGATCTGGTGACCGAGTTAGCATTCAGTCCTGACTGTCGGCGATTCTACGACCTGCGAGGCCGTTCCGTCAACGCCTGGGAGTCCAACAGCCTCATTCGCTTCTCCGAGTCCGACGAAGCATTCAGTGACACATCTAGTGAAGACCAAACGTTACACTCGGTATCGCAAGCCTCAGAAGCATACCTGACGCAATATGAAGCCGTTTCGGTGCTGGCTATCGCACCTAGCAGCTCACTGTATTGTGTCGGCAACGAGGAAGGTACAGTGGATCTGTTCGATGCTCGTGCAGGAAAGGTCACTGAGCTTGCAAGTTTCATGAATATGCTCAGTGTAAGCCACCTTGTTTGGAGCGAGGATGCCAAGAACATTGCTTGTGCCGATCTTGGGGGAGACATTATTGTCAAACGCTTGGTCAGTGAAGCTGGCACTCTGAGAAGTTCTACAAAAATAGAATCCATGCCCAGCCCCAAGATCGCCCTGGAAGGACGCAGTATACACCAGCTGCTCTTCAGTCAGGACGCAAGATTGCTGCTGATCATTACTGATGACCATGGGTATGTCTGGGCAATTTATGAAGGCGTGTTGAGAGTTTCTACGTCGCTCAAAAATGGAGCGTCTCGCAGATGGCTCCCGCATCCCTTACAGAAGCATCTCTTTCTGGGGTTTGGGGCACATGACGTGAAGGTTTATCAGTGGCGTGACTTTGTAGAGCAGCCCAGCCTTCGTTACCAAGTCGATGGCCTAGACAGATCTAGGTTGTCTGCAGAAGGCAATTCAGTTCCTGATTTGGCAACACTGTCAATCAACCGCACCAGCGAGAATGGATCAGCTTCGCTGGTTAATAGGGCGATGGCAACACAGGACGGCCGACACGTACTCATTCAGATCAAAGACGGCGGCTCGGGAAAGGGACAACTGACGAAACGCTTACTGATCCTCGACAACTCGACGCCGGATTCTGCGACCGCAGAGAAGTCGACAGGACTACTAACGTTCCGTCAGATTCCGCCAGATATCGTGGCACGAGTCGAAATTCCCCTTGGCATCCTAGCGGGATCAAGACTTGTTTTCTTGGACCAAGACCTGTGGGTTTGTACGTTCCAACTGGGATCTTACATCGCCGGAGCGATCAGACGCCACTACTTCATACCCCGAGACTGGGCCAACACAGAGGCGCTGGAGCAATGTTGTATGATGGAGGATGGCACCTTGCTCTGTCCTCGGGAGGACCGAGTTGCAGTCATTACGAGCAGTTTGGTTTCCGGATTTTGAGCGGGTTAAAGGTCGACAGTATTGGATTGTGTACCACTTAAAACTAATGTTACTGTCAAGAGGCTAGATTTGGGATATTTACGGAGATTGTTAGAGAACTATCTACCATCTCACCAATCCCTCAAGTCGGTGAACGCATGCACATACATGGTACTTCCACCACCTTGTTGGAAGGATCCGGGCTTGCCAAGCTCATGGCAGCATCGCATACTAAAACGACACTATCGATCGATCGATCGATCGAGATCGGTATCCTTGCAGGCCAGATATCCCTGGTCAACCTGAAGAATGCTATTATCGGAGCCGCCCTTGGCGATCTAAACTCTGACTCTGACTGTCAATGCTTAATGCCGTAATGCATTGCTCTAAAGGGCAAGCCATGAGATGATGGAGGAAAAATCCTCCAACTACGTGCAAGGAATGGTATAACCATACCCGAGTCACGGGCATCCCATGTGACTAGGGATGGAACGTCCATGCTTCCCGTCGAGGGTCCTTCCATCGCAGATGCCGCATCGTACCGCAACACTGACGGCCTGAACCAGGCCTGGACGATTCTTCGGAATGACAATAAGGTTATGTGCAGTAATGATCAATCCGTAGTCCAGTGGGAAATATATATTTAAACTACATCCCTAGGGTGTAAAGGGCCCTACGTCCTTGTGCAGCGCTTAGTAATGACATTCATTCAGCCAATCAGCATGGGCTGCCTATAGGCATTGTATAGGATTTGTATAGCCTCTCCTACAGGCTTCCGTATAGGCTCTTCATATGGGCTTCATATATAAAGGTAGGATTCATTTGTGTTCGGCGTAGGTAGAAAAAAGCTCCGGGTAGGTAGAACTGGTAGAACTATCACCTATTTTAGAATAGTTCAAAATTCTCGGAGTGGGTAGATGCATTTTTCCGGTTGGCGCTAAATTTCCATCTACCTACCCGGAGCTTTTTTTCTACCTACGCCGAACTGTAAGCCCGCTTCATATAGTTACGGAGTAGGCTCCCCTGATAATGTAAGCGAAATCATATGATTGCCAATTCCTCACGTGATTTATCAGTGAACCAATCAGATGATAGAAAGTTATGATCGATCACATGAAGAATTTCAACCAATAAGACGAGAGAGAGAATTAGAGTCACGTGATTGGTTTCTACCAGTCAGATCGATCTCTGGCGTCTATCGTCGGTTCGGTACGGCAATACCCGCTGAGTCAGCACGTGATGAGCTTGAGCAGCCAAGGTTCAATAGCTGCATGCCGATTGCAGCTAGCTGCAAGTTAGCTCAGCTAGCAGCAGAATATATTTCTCTATTTGTCTTGGTGTTGTGTTGTTTTTGTTGTTGTTGATGATGTTGTTGTCTGTAACTGGCAGTTGGTGCTGACTGGAACGCAGCCACAATTCACTCAGTGAGTCAGGCAGTCATCCTCTACTAATTAATTCTTTCCACAGGACTTGCTCCTCTGGTTCTCGACTTGGGGCCGTGGACTGGGCGTCGCATTAAGCAGCGTCCTTGGGTCGTATCGATCGCCCCATTGCGACCCCACCGGCGTCTCTGGGGGCGAAGTCAGGACACGCAACCATCCAGCCGCACAACGCCAGTCACCACGGGTCAGCTGCCTCGCTGCTTATGCAATGCGCAGAGACGGTGGAAAGGTAGTATTACGGAGTATACTCCGTAGTCCTGTTGCAATGACTCTTTAAGTCAGGTGCGTTTTTTTGTCTCAGCTGCATGCGGCAACCGATAAGCCTTACGAGGAATGTCTCCACGCACCAGATCGGCTGTTGCCATGCAATGCTCCACCGGCCCACGCCATTCACCATGCGCTTTTCGGCCACTGACCAGCTCTTGATTCCCCTGAATGGGCATCGAAACAACCCGATCGCTGGGTAAACAGACGCACCCGGCCATCGCCGCCCCACTGCAGCGATTCTCCGCCCATCGCGTTCAGGAAGACGCCTCATCACTGACGCAAGCGACGAACTGACCCAGCGCGCTGCAATAAGGCGATCCATTAACGTGCGGGGGAGCAGCTGACGGCCTCGAGGCACTCATAAGTCTGACTGGGCCCCGTTTCAGGACAATTCACCTCGCAATCCCACCACCCTACGTGCAATGTGTCCAGCGGGCTGTCGCTATTAGTTAGTACTGCGTTCGCTGAACGGGTCCTCCTTCGTTGTTCATATTCTTTCCTGGAGCGCTGAATCCCAGGTCAGCGACTTCGATATCCCTCGTTAGAAATTATTCTGTCCATTCGCTCAACATGCCGTCGTACATCAAGTCGGCTGCGCTGCTCGCGGCGGCCCTGCCGTTCGCGGTCGCCCAGACGTACACCTCCTGCAACCCCTTGAAGCAGAGTAAGTTAGTCGACGGACTACCATGCGCTTCTGAGCTAACGTCCTGCAGCATGCCCTCCCGATAATGGCCTCAACAGCGCCGAACTTACCACCGACTTCACCAAAGGCGAGTCGCCCGACTGGAACATCACCGCCGGATCCATCTCGTACGGCCCCAACGGCGCCGAGTTCGTCATCAACAAGCAGGGCGATGCCCCGACCATCGAGACCGGCTTCTACTTCTTCTTCGGCACGGCCGAGGTGAAGATGCAGGCGGCTCCGGGCACGGGCATTGTCAGCAGCATCGTGCTGGAGTCGGATGATCTGGATGAAGTGGACTGGGTAGGATGACAGCAAAGAGTGAAAATAAAGGGCTTGACTGACGTTTTCTGTAGGAAGCTCTGGGCGGCGACACGACCCAGATCGAGACCAACTACTTTGGCAAAGGATATACAGGCTCCTACGACCGCGCGACGTGGGTGTCCGTGTCGTCGCCGCAGACGACCTTCCACACGTACACGGTCAACTGGACGCCCGACAGCATCCAGTGGCTGATCGACGGTAACGTGGTGCGCACGCTCACCCCGGCGGAGGCCAGCAACGGCCAGTACTACCCGCAGACGCCGATGCGCCTGAAGCTGGGCATCTGGGCTGGCGGCGACCCCAGCAACCCTCCGGGCACGATCGAATGGGCTGGTGGCCAGACGGACTACTCACAGGCGCCGTTCAAGATGTACGTGCAGTCGGTGACCATCAAGAACGCCAACCCGGCGGCCGAGTATGAGTATGGCGACAACAGCGGCTCTGCCAACAGTATCAAGAAGATCGGCGGCTCCTCGTCTGCCTCGTCTGCGTCGGCTACGTCTGCCACGTCTGCCACGTCGGCTACATCGGCCTCTGGCAGCAGCAGCACTGCCAGCGCCAGCGCCAGCAGCAGCACCAGCACGACCGGTGCCAGCGGTAGCAGCAGCGCTGACCCCTCGGCGACTGCGACTGCGACTGCGACTTCGACGGCGACGGCGTCTGCGTCCGCATCTGGAAGTTCTACTTCTGCAGGCATCAACCCAGTGTCGGGCCTGGGCGCCGGCAACTCTTCCAGCACCGGCAACTCTACTTCTAGCTCCGGATCAGGATCTTCCACGGGCACCAGCTCTGGCTCGGCAAGCAGCCCGTCGAAGAGCGTGGTGACCAGCAACGACGCTGTGCCCAGCACCGGATTCCCTGGATCACTGCTGGCTCTGTACGCGTTTTTGGTTGCCGTTGTGGGGGTTGTTTTCTAAACAGACACGAAAACCGAACTTGTAATCAATAATCAAGTCAGGCCAGTCAGCAGACTAGCCTCAAGACAAGTACAGTACGTACATACATACGACGGACGGACATATGACATAGGTTTGGTTTATGATTCATTCTCTGGACATGGCTTGGTTGATTGTCACATAACAACATATGTATGGGTTGGTTTGATTGGTATTTATTTATTTATTCGGTCATTCAGTCAGTCAGTCAGTCATTCTTTTGATCATGGTCGCATCCAGGCTAGGTTGTTGTATGTACTGTGCAGATGAAATAAAATAAAAAGTTTAATTCTTTGATTAATTGCTTGATTGATCGTTCTGTGTAGTTCAATGGGATCGCTAGGACCGTGGGATAGGATAGGGGGAATGGGGTTACCATATCTCTTTAAAAAAAATTTAGAAAATTAGTATCCTATTTTTCTCTTTTAGTATGATACCTTATTTGATAAAGCTGAGTTGGCACTTTTATACAGCCATTTTAGGAAATTATATAGAATTTTGCGTCCTTGGCAGGTACCTGTGGGCGGATGATCTTTATTTATACCAGATATCTGGGTAGAATCGAGCATGAATAGATGAATAAAATTCAGCGCAATCGTCCCTTGTTTCTCCTGGTGCAAACAAAAAAAAATGTATACAAATTGTCGCTGTACGATGCCGTACCTTCAACCTTCGGGTACATGGACGTCCCTTCCTCAGGTCACATGCGGAGTCCATGGTCCATCACGTGGATGGACTGCTTCCTCCGACCTCCCTGGAGTATCCTCGTTAATTGGCAATCTGCAATCAGCTGAAACACAAATTCTCCTTGAAGTGCTTTTGTCAATAGATATAAAGTGGTTTTGCCTCCCTATACCCAGACGACTCGAGGCTCTAGTCGATTCTGAACTTCCTCATGATGAAATATTTGGAGTCGTCTTCCGAATCCTCTTCAGATCCTCGAGAATCCTTACTGGCGACATGGTTTTCTCTCAGGCTCAGAGGCGTCAAACCATCTTTGTCCTTGGCCTCTACATCAGCCCCTTTCTCGACTAGCAGATCGAATATCCTGCGTTTCCCTTTCGCGGCGGCTTCATGCAATGCTGTCCTCCCATCATTATTCGTCACTTCCAGATTTGCACCGCCTTTTATCAGGACTCTTACGACGGCAAGGTGTCCATTGGCAGTGGCCATGGTCAACGCTGTCCACCCAGACTCATTCCTGGCGTCGAGCTTTGCCCCTTTGTCGACAAGAGTTCGAACCCGGCCTTGTACCCTTTGGCAGCCGCTACGTGTAAAGGCGTCCATCCACCCTCTCTTTCTGCGTTGACATCAAAACCCAGTTCTATTAACAAGCTTACCACCGCCTTGTTTCCCTTGCTAGATGCGGAGTAAACAAGTGGCTCTGCTGTTGCATTAACAGTGACTCCCATTTCGAGGAGCACCTGGATAGCGGTGACATTGCCCCCTACCACCGCCAAAGACAATGGTGTCATCCCGTTCTCATCAACTGCATCGATATCGGCCCCATGCTCGACGAGCAGTTGCAGAGTCATTCTCTTCTTGTGTGCGGGGGGTTCGGTCGATTCGGGCATCGCTGGTAGGAACAGACTTCGCGGCACGCCTGACCGGCCTAGCGCGGCCACGTGCAATTGCAGTCCTTCCTTTCGCATCCTCTGCCTTGGATATCCGCACCCATCTCGAGAAGGATCCTCAGAACGCCTTCGTGACCGTGTGCCGCTGCTAGATGGAGCGCTGTCGTCCTACTGTCGCTCCCCAACCTCACAACTGGCGCTCCACATCCGCCCCATTCTCAATAAGGACTCGTGCCACCTCCTCATATCCTCCCGCCACGGCCATGGCGAGTGCAGTCGCGCCCCAAGTGTCTTTCTCAAGAACTTCTGTGGCTGTGGCTCCGCTGTCAAGAAGGAAGCGCACCACTTCGACATGGCCACCGGCTGCGGCCCATGACAATGGCGTCCGGCCATCCCAGTCCTTTGCGTTCACATCCACCCCAGCATTAAGCATCAGCGCGACTAATGCCTTCTCGCCCAGGCCTGAGACCTGATGAATAGCTGAGGGGTCTTCTAAATCGAACGAGAGTTCTTCGAAATGCCCCTCATTGTCAACTGCATCGAGACAGTGGCTGAGGGCAGACCGAGTGATCGTACCGGTCTGGTCATCCGTTAGAAAGGGTGCTGCCCGGACCGATAATGCGAACGCAGATCCATGAGCTTTGTGCTGCGGCGCAATCAGCGCCTTGATAGCAGCCAAAACGATGTCCTGGTCTGCACCGCCGCATAGCGCTGTAACGTGATACCACAGATACTTGCAGGCATACAGGAGAAGACGGTACGGAGCCGATTTGGATGGTTCGGGGGTGCCGTCGTAGTGACGGATATATGCCAAGCAGTATTTGAGAATAAACCACTGGCTGGCTTTGTTCGTCAAACGGGAGTATGGTGGAGACACCGCAGCGCTTTCTAAGTATTCCCGGACCGACAAGTGGGCGAAGGAGATGGTCCCATTATGATTATTGGGGACGTCGTCCTGAACGGATGATTGATGATCGTCAATGCCCGATACGATCACTAGTCCGGACAGAATCCGCCGGACCCACGAGGGGCTGGTTATTGGGGGAGAATGACACTGACTATTCGTCATGCTGATCAGACGCTGACTCCTCTCTGGTGATCTTGAAAGCGGCAATTTCCGCCGCGTCGCGGAGGAGCAGAGGACGACCTGCATATGCGAGCAATCAAAGAACGGCAGTGGCCTCCTCTGCATAGTCTTCTTCATCTATGCGCTTCAAGATTCGCTGGTAGGTGTCTTCCACCGTCTTTGGCAGTCGTTGGAGGGCGCGATCAACGTCCTTCTCTCGGGCCTTTCCTGCCAGGTCCCGGATCTGGAGGTCCACCCAGCGAAAGACGCCATCGGCCAGTTCTGTCAGGTGGTTGACGACTTTGTTCTTGAGAGAATCGGACCACCTCCGGTAGGGTACTTTGGCCATGCGGTCCTGAAGGTGGGCTCGGATGTCGGCGTTGACTTTGGCAATTTCAAACGGGACGATGCTTTTCTGGTTCGGAATCTGACTAATGCTGAGTTCAATATCCTCTTCTCGCCGGCTGGTGATCAAGATGTGAATGCCGCTGGGGGCCGTGCGAAAGAGTTCGGCCAAAAAGGTGATGACGTCCTCTCGATCTGTTGTGGAGGGCCATTCGTCCAGGGCATCAACTACAATATATGTCTCTTTTGATTCGTTGAGAACGCCGAGGAACGTTGCGTCCAGGTCCTCCATCTTGGGATTTCGGGACGGTTGATACGCTTCGTACAGATCACAGAACGCCTTTGGCACGTAGAAATGGTCATGATGCTTTGGATCAGGCCGGACAAGATGGTGGACGATTTGGATCAGGATCGAGTACTTGAAATGCCGAAGGTCTTGACATTCCTTGCTCTGGAAGGAGAAGTAGAAGTAGGCCAGTGCTCCCAGCTGTTACTGCTCAATAGCATCGACGATGGCAGAGCTCAGGACAGTCTTGCCGGACCCGGCTGACACCAATCAGTCGAGGACATGTTCCATTTTTTTCATCGTTGAATTGGGACAAACCTTTGGCGCAGAGCCACAGAAAAAGACCGTCGTTGGGTCTTCCACCGTTCAAACTCTCCCCTCAGAAACCAATCTCCGGTCGACTTTGTCGTCCGGTACTGCCGAGCATCATTGTGATGATGCAGGGGGTCGACATACGTCAACCAAGTGAGGTAGGAATCCTTGATGTCTTTGGTGACCGGGGCTGCTTGTGAAAAGACCATGTAAGTTTATATTTCTGATTTAACCTGCTGGACTTTACATACAATTCCGCGGTGCCGCAGCGGCAAGAAATGCGCTCACCTTAACTGTCTAACACGAGGATCTCCCAGATAGGATTCCGTCGCCGCCTCGATCTTGTCAATCTTCTCATGTTCGTCCAAGCCCACCCCGCCCAGCCCTTGTCAACGTTGAACCGGAAGTAGCGGTCGCCAAGACCGAGATGCTTGTGATTCTGGAAGAATCGCCTCTCCGTCTCTTCTGTTTCAGTCGCGATGGCTTTCAGCGTGTTTATCACCTCCTTCAAGTTATCGCCAAAGTCCTTTGGATCCGGGACCCCGGTTCCAATGCTCACCAGGCACTGGATTCCCGGGATGGCATCGGGCCAGATCGATACCGCTTCCTCCAGGACGGCTTCGACCGGGTTGTTGAAGCCAGTCGCTCCGTCGACGTATTTTTGCCGGCCTATTACGATCGGGTCAAAGAAGGTGGCGGCGGCAGACGTGGCGCGGGCAGCTTCCCAGATGCGACATCCGGTGCTCGATAACGTCTCTACGGAGTCTTCTGTCATGTACGAGCGAAGCCGGACGGGGGTGTTGAGCGCTTTGGTGAATGCGCAGACGAACCTAAAAAAAAGCATAAAGATCAGCATCCAAGGCGAAAGCAGTCGCCTTCGCTGAACTCACACTCTGCAGGTTGTGTCCGGGTAAATCAATGTCGCCTGCTCATCTCCTTCGAGGGCCTCGGCCACCTTCTTGAACTCAGTTGCGAGCCAGTCAGAACGATAGGCGGCGTCAGCCTTCCAGAAGTCCTTTGCTTTCCCAAAGATATTTGCCTTGGACCGCTTTAGTTGGAACGCCGCAGAGGACAGCTCAAGGTATTTTGCGATGCAAGTATCCACATCCATGCGAAGTCGGCCCAGCATGATGGCGATGAGCCTGTAAATGAGCTTCGCATGAGCAGGCTCCAGTTGGGGTATGGATGGCACTCTACTCTTACCCTCCAGTGCTCGTCCCACCGATCAAATCGAAATATTCGCATGGCTTGGGTGGACTTTGTGGCCTGACTCTCTTCATCAGGTATTTGAGGATGATGAGAGAGGACAGGCCGCGGATGCCGCCTCCATCTATGAACGTGTTTGGTGCTAATCAGTAGGGGATCATCAAATCAGTACCAACTACATAACTGACCGAGCGAGAGAAGTTTCAAGGGAGGAGGCGTGCCGAACGATATGGTTGTCTCGGACATCTTGAGTCGGTGTCGAGTGCTATGAATACTCTCGACACCACGCTCAGAAATGTCGGGTATATATGCCTGACTAGAACTGGCTTCTATTCCGATCCCGCTCTCCTTCAGCCTTGTATGAACTCGACATGCGGCATGCTGTGTATTACTCGCAGTCAAGCGGGGAACTGTGCAGAGCCTTGCACGTGGTGAAGCAGCCCTGCTAGGCTAATAAAGTCATAGGTACAGTACAAGCGCCGTATTTCCGTATTTTCAGGAGTTGAGCGATCTTGTAGGAAGGCTGGCTGAGCTGCATCGCTGCCCGAGCAGGATAAGGGTTTGTCATGGGCTGTCTGGGAAGGTATGGTGATTCGCTGCGTTGGTATATTAAGTGATATTAATTGCCTCTAATCCAAGTACTTAAGTAGAGATCTAGCCTTGTGAATAAACGGATGGGCAAAATAACAATTCGGTGCAAAAGAAAAGATCACTTATGTCAGAATCTTTCTTGATCGTTTGTAATCACTGCCTGATGAATATAGTGGAAAAAAAAGAAAGGAATATGCATGAAACGTCCTCATCATGACCATCGTGCGATTTTTGTCGACGTAATGTACACAGTAATGACAAATTAAAGTCCTAGCTTGGCACGGACGAACAATCGCACCAAATATGAATTGAATGTATCGAATATATCAATAGTTAGATAGAAGAAGATTAATTAGAAAGAATCGCATTCATGTCTTCCCGGAAGGGCTCCGATTATAGCGAGTATGAGCCTAAATAAATATTTAAACGTTCTGGGCTGAGAGGGAGGGAGTCGATTAGATTTTTTTTTGACCTTCTTACCTTTCTTTCTCTTTTTTTGTTCTTGGATAATTTAAGTTCAGTTCAGTTACATTGCATGTACTGTACATACATACCTACCCATGAATGTAAATCACTACTGGTAATTGATTATTGATCGCCTTCCTTCCTTGGAATCTGGAGGGGTGCTGATAATGTTCAGATTCAGATTCAGATTCAGATTCATCGTACTGATGGGCAGTAAATTCGTTCAACCCATTTTCAATAGCGGGGATATTTGCTTGAGGACATGATGTCCTGTTCAGTACATACTGTAAAAGGTCTGGTCCTGGTCCTTCCTTGCTTTTCCTTCCTTTTAGGATGTCTTGCCTTTGTCTCGGGTACGTACAGTACGTACGCAGGTTGCCATTCGTTTCTCGTTTCTTGTTTCACAGGTGCGATGTGGCTTCCCTTCCACTTAGAATTCGAGGATTCAAAGATTCGAAGATTCGGAGGGGCTGTGCAGGGGACAGTAATATGTGGTAAGAAATAGTGATTGATTTATAGCTATGTATCCCTGCGTCGATCTGTTTAATTATTCAAAAATGTGAGCGGAATGCATTCTTTGTCACTGATTGATAATTTAATTATATATATATAGGTCGGACATCGGAACCCGTATTAGCCCTAACGAACTTACCTACCGGGGTTCATAGGTAATGGACTTGATATATATACATCGCTTAATAGCCAGTCTGACTCTGTACGACCGGCTTACTCCATATCATCGACAATCAGCAAACAAACTCGATTCAACTCTATCAATGGCCTCTCACAACAACACTCCTAACACAATCACCGCCCTGGCAACGCGCATCGCTGCGCAAGCAGCCATCCTCGAACGAACGATTCATACCGAGGGGTTAAAATACCCCTCCTTTGACCAGGATGCTGATGAGGAGTTTCCCAGTGTTGACGACGATAGCAGTAGTTGCGTTCTGGAAGATGCCCGCGCCCAGCTGCTAGAGGACACGCGGGCGTTGCACGATCTCATCCTTGGGCCGGCGGAGGTGCTGAGGAGGGTTTGTTGGAGTGTGAGATAATACTTACCTACCCTACTTACTCCCCTAGCTAGCTAGCTAGTTGGCTGGCTAGATGAGATTTGCTGATAACATTTCTGTTCAGTCCATCGACACCGCCGTCCAGCGCGTTATCTACCACTACAAGATCCACGAGGCCGTGCCTCTAGGTCCAGAGGGCATTTCCTACACTGACCTGGCCAGCAGGACCGGTCTGCCGGCGCAGCGTCTGCAATCCGTCATCCGACAGTCGGCGCTGAATCGTGTTTTTGAGGAAGTCGAACTCAAACCGGAACATGATAATGATCACGAAGTTGGTAATAATGATCCTGTCTATGGCGTCAGACACACCGCCTCCTCCGCCCTTCTTCTCCGCGACAGCGCCATGCAAGACTGGTACGGCCACTGCGTTGAGGAGATGTTCCCCGCCGCAGCTAAGCTGGCTGATGCGTGGGACAAATATCCCTGTCCTGCGGGAAGTAACACCGGTGAGCCGGAGCAGAGCGCGTTCGGCCTGGCGTTTGATACGCCGGACTCTGTGTTCCGGTTCTACGAGAAGCATCCGGATCGCCAGGCGAGGTTTTTCGGCGCCATGGATGCCGTGGGCAGAGATAAGGGCCATCGACTGGAGCATGTTGTTAATGGGTACGATTGGGCAGGGTTGGGGAGGAGGACTGTTGTTGATGTGTGCAAGCAACGCTATACCCGGTAATGTTATTTCTTGCTTGGGTTTTTGTTGATATGTGGATGTACTACTGTCCAGGTCGGCGGCTCCTCCGGCTTCGTCAGCATCGCCCTCGCCCGCGCGTTCTCTAACCTCAGCTTCATCGTGCAGGACTACCAGCACACCATCGAGCAGGGCCGCGCTCAGCTACCAGCAGACCTGGAAGAGCGTATCCGCTTCGTCGCGCACGATTTTTTCTCTCCGCAGCCCGTCGCCACAGAAGAGGGTGTGAATGCGGACGTCTTCCTGCTCCGCCACATCTGCCACAACTGGTCGCGGCGCAACGCCGTCAGGATCCTGCGCAATCTCGTACCTGCAATGGAGAGGAACAAGGCGACAAGCAGGATCGTGCTCGTCGAGGTCGTCGTGCTTCCTGCTGGGAGCGCGCAGCGGAAGAGCGATTTGCAGGAGCGGTATATGCGGTATGTCAGCACATGTATTTGCTACATGTGTGTATCTGAGTACATTGCTGATGTGTTATCGACAGCAACATCAACATCGCCATGCTGGCCATGCTTAATACGCAGGAGCGTAGTGCTGAGGATTGGCAAGCCGTCGTGGAAGAGGCGGATCCCAGACTGGCGGTGCTGAGTATTAACCAGCCGCGCGGGAGTTGGGATTCGATTATTGAGATTGGGTTTAGGGAGAAATGAGGTGATTGGGTTTGTTTATCAAGGAAAGAAAGATTAGCTTTGTTAGGAATATATAGTTTCTACTCTACTTACTCAAATACACTACACAACATACGTTGCATTTGCATAGCCGCGTGGTTTACCTATCTCGTTTATTCAATGGAAGATAGGTAGAGGGGGACATATTACATGATATGTTAGTGGAAATTGCGTCGTACTAAGCGAGCACTGTACAGAGAGAGGCAACAGAAAAAAGAACAGAAAAGGTGAAGAGGCATTTGATTGAGTGCAAACACGGCCGTGTAGTGAGATACTCTCTTTTTTTTTTTTGGTAACTTAGTAATATCTTTCAGCGCGTGGTCTTAGGCCCCGGGAGGAAAACTAACAGAGAAGTAGATGGAAGTTATTGATCTTGTGCCCAGGTAGGTTTTCGTTTTCATAGCCCATCATGATTCTGATCTCTTTTTTCTTTTTAACTACCGTCTTTTGTTCTTGTTGACTACAAGTTTTCTTTTTTCCCTCTCTGGTGTTGATTAAATTGACTGTCCTGTCGACTGAATGGCACTGTTTCCATTACTATTACTGCATCACCTCGAAACGAGCTGTTTGATTTTACTTTAGTATCCTCGTATATGCATTGTGGATTAACAATGTGGCAACAGTAGAACAGTGTATGTTTTCTGCACACACACAGCACCCCCTGCTCTCTGTAAATCAGGAACAGTTGCAGGACGACAACATGTGCAGATTCGCCATAATTTCATGTCATGGCACTCCTTTCTGACCGGATCTGCAACAGAAACAAAGAATCCCTTTCTTTTCTTTCTTTCCTTTTTTATTAGTAAGAAAAAGACTTTATTCCAGGTTACTCTGATGACAACTGTTTACCTCCTAGAATATCTCAGCTTGGTTACCATGTCGTTACAGATTGTGTGACAAGATCCTGTCTTCCGCCACGGCTCGAGTCAGTCGATGAACTGAAGTTTCAGTACGTGAACTTCTGCTGCTGCCGCCGCGTATGACAGACTGCTTGAAACTGACCTCAAGTCTAGCCAAGCCCGCCATCAGATTGGCCTCCGGCTGAAATGGTCTTGTTGATTTGCTGGTTAGTAGTTACATACTGGTTGATCGTTTTTATTCTTTCAGATTGTCAGGGTGTAGTGCGATCACATGGACGTATGAACGTAACCCTAGCTAATTAACCGTGATGCCTGAAGTCAAGTCGGATACTTGCCTGCTACGGAGATAGCATCTGTATAGCAGAGCTCGTTAGAGATGTACACCCCGTAGACATCCGCGACTTATATGCGGAAAGTTCAAGCGTAGATCCCCATGTGAGCAATGGAGACGACCTGACGATATAAAGTCCTCTCTCCTGTGGAAGGAATTATTGTTGCTTTGTGAGCAACTGTGTAACTTATTCTGACCTGTTGTACACTCAACAATATACCCCGAGTTTAACTACGAGTATTCGTCCTGGATCTCAGAACCTGTATGATCAAGAACCTGTATCAATCACCTGTACAGCAATATCTCATCGATTCGTTCTCAACATGCTGCACCTGATCGACTACCTCGACCGGCCAGTCCCCAGTCTGTTCTACTCAGTCAGTGTGTTTGGTCTTCTCCTCCTGTTCTTCACCTACCGTTACTATGCTTTTCGACAACGCCTCCCCCCCGGCCCTTCGGCCTGCCCTTCATCGGGAACTTCCACCAGGCGCCAAAAGAGTACCCCTGGCGCGTCTACACAGAATGGCACAAGAAGTACGGTCCCATCTTCAGCCTGCAGTATGGCCTCACCACCTACATCATGATCGGCAACCATGAGACCGCCCGCGACCTGCTCGACAGGCGGAGCAACATCTACAGCTCGCGGCCGCGACAGCCCATGGTCGGAGAGTTGGTCAGCGAGGGAAATAGGTCCCTGATTCTGCCGTACGGCGACCAGTGGCGCGCATATCGCAAGCTTCAGGGAGCCTTTCTCAGCCCTCGGATGTCGGACACCTACCGGGAGTTGCAGGACCTCGAGAGCAAGCAGCTCGTTCGCGAGTTTCTGACCCGCTCCGACTTCTCCGATCGCTTCCACCGCTACTCGTCCAGCCTGACATTCGCGTTGGCCTACGGCAAGCGCATGCCCGAGGGTGACGAGCCAGAAGTCACTGGGATTAAGAAGATCATGAATGACCTCAACATGCTTTTCATCCAGCGCTGGATTGTGGATTACCTCCCGTTTCTCAATTTCCTGCCGCACTGGCTGGCGTGGTGGAAGTACACGGCCGACAGAGTGCGCAAGGAGGAAGTCACCTTCTTCAACGGCGTCCGTGAGGCGGCTGAACGGAGACGGGCGTGGAACTGGACCAAGGAGATCATAGCCTCCAAGGACAGCCAGGGTCTCACTCATACCCAGGTGTCGTATGTGGTTGGAAACACCTACGAAGCGGGCAGTGACACGACGACAATGACGCTGCAAGTGTTTATCATGGCCGCCGTCCTGCATCCTGCCAAGATGCGCAAGGCGCAGGAACAGATCGACCGCATCGTCGGACGGAGCCGACTGCCCAGCTTCGATGATATTGATCAGCTGCCCTATATTCACGCCGTGGTCAAGGAGGTCCATCGCTGGCGACCTGTCATCCCCGGGGGCGTCCCGCATGCCGTGACCGAAGACGACCAGTACATGGGATACCACATCCCAAAGAACGCCACGGTGATTGGCAATCACTGGGCTATCTCGATGGATCCCGATGTGTACGACAAACCGGAGGAGTTTATCCCGGAGCGATGGTTGGAGAACCCGGACCTTCCACCAGTGGCCACGTTTGGCTTTGGCCGGCGAAGATGTATCGGTACGTGTGGTCTAACCACATTGCGTGATACCAAGATCACTGACTGAGAAATGCGGTAGGCCAGCACGTGGCGAACAATTCCATGTTTATCAACGTGGCTCGACTGCTATGGGCGTACGACATTGTGCACGCATACGAGATGCGAGATGGCCGCAAGGTCAAGTGCGAGGTCGACCCGATGGCGTTTGTGCACGGGTTCAACTCCCCGCCCCTGCCATTCAAGGCGGAATTTGCTGTGCGTGGGCCTGAAGTCAAAGAGGTTATCGAGAGAGAATGGAGCGAGACGGAGAAGGACGAACACGTCCTGCTGGAGCGAATCCACGAGGCCCAAATCCGGTTAAAGGAGGGAGAGTAGGCATGACATGAATCACGAATCGAGTTCAACCTTATCTGTGCAGCTGGCGTGGAGACGAGATGTCTTCAGAGGACGCATCAGGACGTCATGGATTGCTGGAGTTGGAGATAAAGGAGGCGGTGCAAGACATGTGACTAGCTTGTCATTCAACTGCAGGCTGTGCAATGGTGGCGCATGGCGTCTAGAGTTGAGGAAGTCAGTAGTCGCCTCATGATTGTTGATAGAGCCAGGAATCGATCAGATTGATCTGGAACTACCTGTATGTCCTGTCTAGGGAAGATTTTGTTGACATCGTAGGCAATGCCACGCATGTACTGTACATACGCACTGCAACTGCCATCGCCATTAAGATTTCGACATCGAGCAGACTCTTCAGTGACCAAGCCATTGTGCAACATCTGGATGACCAAAAGAACAAGAGAGATTCGTTGTTTGGACAGGATCCTGCGATGTGTCGGTGGAGAGCAGAGTCTGATATCAGTCCTCTTCGGATTCCGAAGCTGCTGCGGTGTCAATGGACAAGAATCAACAATCTCAGCTGGACACTTGCCTGAGAAAACACCAACTATCCGTATCTGGACAAGACAATCGTTCCGAAAGCACCAGAATCCCTAGATAGGTCGTCTCTCCCCTTTCGGGCTTATAGCGGCGTCCGAAAGAGGTTACACGGACTTACTGACGGACCTTCGGCCTTCATTGGTAAAGCCACCTCGCCACGAGGACGACCAGAATATATCATGCCAGAGAGGAGTCCGGAAGCAGACGATTCCTGGAATCCGTCTGAGTCACACGAGCACCGCGACCACCCCGGTTGGTGTCTCCTTCCCTATCGCCCACCAGCATCCAGCCTCTCCCATCCTTCCAGATCGTCCACGTCTCACCGCTCAGCTTATTCCACACGTGCTGCATCATGGCTGTCCTCATCACCGGCAGCTCAGGCAAGACCTCCGGGCGCCTTGCTCGCCTCATGGAGAAAGCCAACATCCCCTACCTCCTGGCCTCTCGTCGCGGCCCCGAAGCGGTCCCCCAGGGCATGCCCGCCATCCGCTTCGACTGGTCGGACGAATCGACGTTCAAGAATCCCTTTGAGTACAAGTTCCCTGGCGATGCCAAGATCTCCTCTGTCTACCTGGTCGCCCCCGCCATTCCGGATCCCGCGCCACTCATGAATGCCTTCATCGACTACGCTGTCAAGGACCATGGTGTCAAGCGTTTCGTCCTCATTGGCGGCAGCACCAATACCCTTGGAGGCCCATACATCGGCAAGGTGTGGCAGCACTTAGTGGACCAGAAGCTAGGGTACGCGGTGCTGCGTCCCACGTGGTTTATGGGTGAGTCAGACACACGTTCACTTCGTCTTTTCCTGAACTGACATCATGACCAAGAAAACTTCTCAGAGGGCGCCCACATCCATACGATCAAAGGCGAGAGCAAGATCTACTCTGCCTGTGGCGATGGCAAGATTCCCTTTGTCAGCGCTGAGGATATTGCAGCCGTTGCCTTCCATGCTCTCATGGACGAGAAACCACACAATACAGACCACTCCATCGTGGGACGGGACCTGTTGTCTTTTGACGAGGTACGAACCATGTTCTGAGTGTCTATTCGTTCAACGATCGCTGACAGTGAGATCTTCCTCAGGTTGCGGCAAAGATTGGCACTGCGATCGGTAAAGAAGTGGAGCACGTCAAGCTCACCAGCGAAGAGCGTACCAAGCAACTCCAAGGCTTTGGTCTCCCCGAATACCTGGCCCAGTTTCTGACATGGCTCGAAGTCAAAACGGCTGAGGGCCACGAGAACTTTCTTAACGAGGTCGTCAAGGAGGTGACTGGACGTGCTCCGGTGGGATTTGATGACTTTGTCGCGCAGAACAAGGCAGCCTGGCAGTAAACCATGGCAGGACGGATTAAGCAGATAGGTCTATAGGTGCTGAGATGGGTGAAAGACTTGACAAATGACCAACCTATCCTTCTTGACGCACTTCACGAGTGAACGCAGAAAGGCTGAAACAATACTTGCTCTTAATTCTGAGTGATAATTGAGAAGGAATTAATTACCATCACTTTCTACCTGCCATTTCAAGCAGATTGTAAACCGATGAAGATATTGAGATTCTGATACTGACATCTCTTCACTCGCCTCTGTAGCCAGACAAGACATTGTCAGTAAACAGGCAAAAAATCGTCAAAGCAGACAATGCTCAATGTCAACTACATAGAGATAAACCAAGGAAGATTAAGGAGAAGGAATTTTACACAGCGTTTTGCGCTCTTTAATGCCCAGAATCCAGGCAGATTCCGCGTATCTTCCATCGTTCTGATGAAAGGCCTCTTTCAGGAGGTGAGGTTGATAATGTCTCTGGATAGGCAGACAAGAGTAGCTCAGTGATGGATTCATTCTATATACTAACTCGAACTACAATGCGGTAAATATATTCTTGCAATGAAGAAAAAAAGAGGGTGCGGTGCGGCAGGCACATGCCGAAAAAGGAAGGAGCGAAACCCGGTCCTCCGCTTGTCACGAGACCAACCAGAACGCGACGACAAAACTCCAACGCGACAGCTTCTGTGGCCAGACTCAGCTTTTTATTCCATCGCCTGTCTAATGAAAGCACTCAGTTTATCGATCTTGGGTTCTGGAGCCACCATGGAGAAATGGTTAACCTCATCCATTACGCTGATTTTGAGATTTTGAGCTCCCACCAGCTGTGCCCAGCCGGAACCGCTGAAATCAGTGCGGTTGTTCAGCAGCCAGAGCATCTCTCGTGGATCGTCCGGTCGAATCTCCGGCCGGGGATCGCTGGGGTGTTTGCAGATGCCATCGCGCGCATACACAATATGCGTGTCCAGTGGACGCCCGGAAAATGGCTGGATCTTGTACTCATCCAGCAGCCTGATGAAGGCGTTGAAATGCGGTCGCAGCCAGCTGGGAGGCGCTTTTCCATTCATCCCGAAGAAGTCCAGACTCTCGAAGAAGTCGTACATCCGCTGCGGCGGATTCTCCAGCCCGATGGGATTGGGTGAGTCGATCAAGATCAGCCGTGCGGTTTCCTCTCCCTGGCGTGCCAGTTGCTGGGCAGCTTCATAGGCACAGATGCCTCCTGCTGACCATCCCCCAAAGTAGTACGGCCCGTGAGGCTGTCGACGCCGAATCTCAACCAGGTATTTGGCGGTCAGATCCTCCAAGGTACACGTCATGTCCTGTGGTGTCTTCATCCACGGGCAGTTCAGGCCATAGACAACGACGTCGGACGAGATCTTGGCTAACGACGCGTACGAAGTGGCTGACCCAGAGCCATCAGGGAATAGGAAGAGGATCTTGGTTGCAGACTTGGGATTTCCTTGCAGCAGGACAGAAGTGGAATGAGGAGGTTTATCAGGTTCAAGGCGAAGGACGCCAGGGCCCCTCGAGACGGGGTCGCTGTCCTTGGACCCCCTCGCCTTCAGTCCCAGTGCGGACTCGATCTCATCCAAAGTGTCATTTTCAGTAAGGAGAGTCGATGGGATATCCATTTCTAACTCCTCGCTCAGCTTGCCCATGATGGTCAGCCCTAAGAGAGAATCGACTCCCAGCTCGGCGAAACTGGTTGAGGGTGTGACGTCGGCGATGGCGACTCCGGTCTCTTCAGCAATCGTCGCGCGGATGATCTCAATTACATCGTTTAGTTCTGCAACAGATGTCGCCCGTGTCTCATATTCAGAAGATGTTCCTTCCAAGTCCGTGTCGTGCTCCGGCGTTTGGATGTCTTGATCATCGACAGATGACTCCGCAGGTGACAGGGGCTGCTCACTCCCCTGGAAGAAGTTTGACAACTCCTTAACAGTCGGGTAGTCCGCGAAGAGACTCGACGGTAGGCTGAGCCCTAACTCTTCTTGGAGCCTGCCACAGATAGTTAGGGACAAAAGAGAATCGATTCCGTAATCGCCAAACTCGTCATTTGGGCTTAGCTCAGAACTATCAATGCCTGCCTCTTCGGAAACAATCGCCATCACTCGTGGCACAATGCTATTGTTGGATGGCTTCGCTTGGGATACGGCAGCAGGCTTTGATGTTTGTTTAGTGGCTGCAGGGGACCTCTTTGCGACTGGTGCTGACGCTGGCTTCGTCTTTGTAGGAACCTTGGCGTCTGGAGTGGTTGTATTTGACGCTTTTTGTGCATTCTTTGGTGCTGCAGTCTTAGACGGGAGTAAATGATCCAGGACTCGGCGTGGAACACCTTGAAACTTGACGCCTTCAAAGATTGCAACGATGTTGCCTTCGTCGAGGATATAAGTATCGCCAGCGTACATTGTTCCACTGACAAGTTGCATTCTGTTATAGGTTTGATACACCTTGTCCTTTGAAAACTTTGTCGCACACCGCATCCTGTCCCAGCCATGATTAATAAACACTTGCGTTGCTGAGTTAACGTTGTCATTTCCATTCATGATGAAGCCGGCGATATGCCCGAGGCTGTCAATCCAGCACGGATTCAGGAAGAAGCCGCCATCATCCACCTGAAACGAGACCTTTGCGGTCGCCTCGAGTTCATTGCTGTCGAGAACGACTTCCTGCAGGCCATGGTATCTAGGACCGTAGTCCACAACGGCACCAAACAGCTTGTAGACGATACCACCCTTCATCTTGTGCGAGTCGCCTTCATCGACCGCCTTGTTCAGGGATGTAATTCGGCTCCTGATGAGATACGAAGTCCGCTTCCAGTCGTCAAGCCATGTCTGCTTCTCTGTGATTCTGACTTGGCATGTCGCATGGTCCGCGAGCTTCTTTCCCTCTGAAGTGACGCTATACAAGGAAATGGACACAACATTCGTTGACCAGTCCGCTGAAGCTGAGACACGAAGCAGCTGAGAGCCTTTGTCAGGCGTCGCTATGAGCGGCTTCTCCACCTTGACGTCTGCAACGTCCAGACCAGCGTTGTCGCTCCGTTTGTTTTTCGCTTTGAGCATATAGTCCGCTACTGACATGGCCATATCGGCGTAAAGAGACTAAACAGGAAACACCGTTAGCGACTGCTGAGGGTTTTTTTTCTCTCTCCAAAGACTTTACTCACTGAAGGGCAAAGCGGTACACCGTTTACTTTATGATCCTGAATTACAGGAGCAAGTCGTGGATCATGAATGTCGGACTCCACGAGAAGCGTTGAGATATCAGCTGCATGATCCTCTTCGACAACCCGCTGTGTAGAGGGGGAAATATAAACAGGCGTTTGCTGTTCATCAGGCACAGCGGCGGGGATCTGTTGCGGCTCAGGATCGTCGCCTTTGGTGAGGCAAAAGTTGTTCCGGTATTGGATCCAGTAGTTTTTCAAGTCCCAACTGTATCGCGGAAGGCCAACAACTCGGTGTGAACTTTTGAAGTCACGGTGATACTCATTCCAGTCGATCTCGATGCCGTTGAGGTACAGTGACTCCAGTCCGCTTGCGATCACCTTCCATGTATCCGTGCCTTTTCTTAGAGATGGAATGGTCAACGTCTGGGAGCCGAATGTCCCCTTCACCATTCCAGAGCAGGCAGGATGTGATCCAATCTCAAGCCAGATGGTTCGATCATCCACGATGGATGCAGCCCTGGCAGCCTCCAGTGCCCCTTGGAAATTCACTGCGTTGCGGCACGCTTTGGTCAGATACGATGCACCCAAAGTAGTACCATCTGAAATAACCTGTCCAAGCAGTGGAGATATGTACGGTATAGATGGCTTTTCATATCGAACACTCCCCGCTGCGACTTCAAAAGCTTCCAATATAGGGTCAACCTGGGCTGAGTGAAAAGCGAATGGAATGTCCAGCTTGACGCTTTCATGACCATATGACTGGCATTGCTTCGCCAGCGCATCGATTTCATATCCCGGCCCGCTAATAACATTGCTTGTCGGCTGGTTAATGCAAGCTACTTCACAGCGAGATCCAGCGAAGAGAGGCCTGACAACATCCAGTGGAGCTTTAATGACCAGCATGGAGTGAGTTCCTTTGGTACAAGAAGCCGAAAGCAATTGAGCCCTGGTCCCGACGAGGTAGATGACTTCGCTAGCTGTCAGAACCCCGGCAGCATGGAGAGCTGCGTATTCTCCGAGGCTGTGGCCGATCGTTGCACTTGGCTTGATACCCCAAGAGATCCAAAGCCGAGAAAGACCCATTTGTATGGATGTCAATGCAAGGTGAGCGATGACGGGATCTACGTCCCCGTTGATCTCAGTGCTGCCATCGATCGCTGATAAGAAACTCGGAAAGCCTTCGCGCTGTGCGATGCCGTCGAATCGAAGGATATCTGATTTGAACTGCCAAATCGACTCAAATAATTGCTTCCCAACGCCTGCATAGAAAGAACCCTGACCCGTAAAAACAAATACAATTTTTGGAATCTTTGAAAAGTTCGGTATAGGTTTAAGATCCGGAATGTTCGATTTTGCTACGAGGCTTTCCCTGAGTGTTTGGACATCTGACCCGGCACACATTATCCGGTAATTGTGCTGGATCCGCCTTGCGGTAGTTGTGTATGACAACGCCGGTACGTAAGTATCAGGATTGTCGTCGAGAAAGCGGATCAGTGCGGCAATGTTTCCACTTAGTGACTTGGGAGTCTTTGCAGTAACCGCGATGAGATGAGTGGTACGGGGATCGTTCTCATTGCCACTCTGTTGAGGCAAGGGCGCATCCTCCAAGAGCACCGCGGTATTTCCACCCGCGGCACTGAAGTTATTTAGGAAGACAGTCCGCTTTCCATTGTAACAGTCCTTTCGATGCCAAGGGACAGGTTTAAATGCGATATGAACGTTCCTCTCGTTGAGATCAAGGGGATAATTATGATTGATCTTGGTCTTGATCCCGCAGTGAGGCGGAATCTCGTTATGTTTCATCATCATCAAGACTTTGATGAGTGAAGACACTCCTGACGCGGATTCGGCGTGGCCAACATTGGCCTTCGCGGAGCCAAGGTAGAGTGGATGACGTGGTACTCGCTCGCGACCTGGTACGAAGACAGAGAGAACTGAGTTCATCTCTGTGGCATCTCCCGCTTGTGTTCCTGTCCCATGCATTTCAATGTAGCTGATGTCCAGGGGGTTCACACCGGCATTTCTCATGATGCGTTTGAACACGGATGCTTGATCACCTTCGTGAGGCCGTGTGATGGAATCAGTTTGTCCGCAATGATTGGTGTACGCTCCAACAATGACGCCGAAGATGGGATCATTGTCTGCTTCAGCGTCCTCAAGTCGTTTGAGGATGACCGATCCAACAGCGTCCGCTCTGCAGTATCCGCTGGCCCCGTCGTCAAAGGCGTTGCAGTTGCCTTGGACATGTTAGCTCAGTAGCATACCGAAATAGACAGGGGCAGTCTTACCTGTTGTCGACAAGAAGTGTCCTCGATCAAGACCGGCAAAGTTGTCGGGGTTTGTCAGCACGTTCGTGCCTCCAGCCACAGCAGTATCGCACTCTCCTCGCCATAGGTAAGCGCAGGCCGTTTGAATGGCGGCAAAGCTCGATGAGCATGCCGTGTCAATGCTGAGACTCGGTCCGCAGAAACGAAAAAAGTAACTGTTTTACGAGCAGGAAATCAGCGGAATCGGCCATTGATGCATTTTTGCTAGCTTACCTGATCCGCCCAGGAACAAAGGCCCGGTTTCCACCAGGAATGAAGTAGGTGTCCACATTCTGGCCACTGTTCACCTCTCTCCAGTCGTCGCTGGTGATGCCGAAGAAGACACCGATCCGGTCTTGTTGAGTGGACGGGGTTCGATTTGGAACCAGACCTGCCATCTCGATCGCCTCGTAAGTAGCCGTGATGGCCAATCTCTGAGCGGGGTCCGTGTTCTCGGACTCTCTTGGAGACATGTTGAAGAATCGGGTATCGAATAGGCCTGGTTCTTTGATGAAACAGCCATACTGAATCCTGCTGGTGTTCTTTTTCTTGCCAGTAGCATCAAAGTGTGCTTTCCAGTCGAAGCGGTCCTCTGGAATGGTGCGATGCACGTCGCGGCCAGCGTGAAGCAAGTCCCAAAACTCTTCATTCGATGCTGCGTCTGGGAAACGTCCCGAGTATCCGATGATGGCTATTTTTGACTGTTCAAATCTGCCGGTAGGGGCCGAGCTGCCAGAACCAACAAGATTGTTAATGCTAACTTGAACGCTGGTGTTTTTGGTCAATGTCGAGGAAAGAAGCTGGCTGCTGGTCGATGACAGCGGATAGAGAATGCAGTGTTTAAAATCCTCGTTGGAGACAGTGTCTGTGATGACCGGAAGGATCTTGTCCCATCGAAGTGGCTTGCACAGTGTGTCTGATACGATTGTTCGCAGAACAGTCTTGAAACTGTCAGCAGCGACGGGTTCGCCAGAGGCAGCGGATAATAATGTGAACCGCTGCTTGTATGATTCAAGCACCGAGTCGTGGAATTCGCCCACGATCTCATCCACGTCAGCAGCATCGAACAAGTGAGGAGCATGATAGGGCAGCTCGATAGGCAAGTGATGCGCTCTGAAGGAGTTTGCAGTTAGAAACTCCTGTAGAAGCGAAGGGGGTCCACTGATTGTCACATTCGTTGGCATCACCGAGCTGACGTAGGGCCTGCTACTGCGCGGTAGACCCTAGAACCGGTTACTAATTTCAAACATGTGTTTTCTGACAGGACCTACCTTTTCAGAGCAGAAGGATTCGATCAATGCACGGGCGTCAGCTTCCTGCGCATCAACGACTACGGACCATGAACGCGACAGGCCAGGAATCGGTCCTTCCAAGTCATTGTGCAGGACAAACGAGCGAAGAGCAGTCCTGAAGGCTACCAGGACGGCTTCGACGCCGGCTGGAATCAGCTCGGAGAGAGTTTGGGATGTGCTGATCGCAGCAGCGGCAAATGAGCCGGTACAGAGACCCAGCAAATAGCTGTTTGCTACTTGAGGATATGGCCTTGATCCTTCGCCAAAGTATCTGCATGCGTGAGTGGCTAATTTCTAGATGGGGATGAGTATTCTACCTGATGAATTGAGCAATTTCGCAGAGACACAGCAGAGCAAACTTCAGAACTGGTCTTCCTTCTGTCTCGTCGAGTTTGGATACGAGATCGATTACCGTGGTGAAGCGCGGAAACCATTCTTGTTGGCTGGAAGGGAGGTTGGAAAGCTCCCTGCGGAGGGAGAATCCGACTTTATCAAAGAACGACCGGAGGGCATTGTTGTCCTTGACATGAAGGAGTCTTTGCAGGTCTCGCTCGAAGGATACAGTCTGGTCACCGAATAGAAAGACATGGCAAGAATCCATGCTGTCTACGATGGGAGGCATGAAGGCGGTCGACTGGACGAGATCATCCATTGTTGAAATGGAATGGTCAGCGATGAGGAAACATGAAAGGTGAAGGACGGTGTCACGATCCGAGAAGAATTTTGCGTCTTCGCGAGGAACGGGCCAACATAAAGGTCTCACTCCCTGGTCTACGAAGGGGCCTTCGGTCAGACACGAGCCCGATCTGTGTCAGCAATCGTGCCGAGGATGAGAAGACCGAATTAGGTGAGATTCGGTGTTCGTGCCGGTGGAATTCTCGTTCCGGATGATATCTCGGTGTTCGGCGGCCGTCATCGTCCAGCTATGATGGTGGAGTCAGGATGGTCAAAAAAGAACGATTTCAGCTCGTTTCGGCAAGGGATTTGGCCCCAAGAGATTACAGCACAGAATGATGCTAGGTTGCGAGACAAACAGGCTGAGCGAGGGCCGGGCTCCAGACGGACTCGGGGCTCCAGGAGACCGAGGGCCGTGGCAAGTTCTTGTGGATCGGAAGATTCGAGGCAGCTGAGTCACATTCCTTGGGAGGTTAACTTTGAGTGATCTGTTAAACTATGCTAGATATTATTAATTGAAAATGGAATTATTAATTGAAAGACAAACATTTACGAGAAGTATTCGGAGGCTGGCAGGTTACGATATACAGGATTCTACATCTGACCAATTTAGGAAAAAGAAATAGATGGAGGACCATTCAATTGATTCGTTCTCTGCTGGCCCAGTTCAGTCAGGAATCCCTCTTCAGACAACCTGTCCATCAACAACAAGCGTATCCAACCACCCGGTCACCATGGTCGTCCTGGCCATATCAGCGAAGTAGGCATGGTCCGGGGCAATGATCTGCGCGTAGTGCGGATCTTCCTTGACGGCGATGTAGTCCTGGACGTCGCGGAAGACGATCTGGATGAAGCAGTCGCAGTCGGAGACGCTGCACTCGGGGAGGTCACCAAAGATCTGCGCCATCATGGCTTTTGTTGCGGTGGTGTTGTGTTGCTATTGCCATCCAGAAGGAAGGAGGTGTTTTAAAATTATATTGAATTTATTACTTTTTTTTTTCGTGGAAGGTAGAACACACCATCGTATAACCCACAATCTTCTTCCGCACCAGCAGCTCCTTCACTTGCGCCGCGTGCGTCTCGCTCGTGTACCGGTGGTAGGCGTCCTCGTCCATGCCTGGTTTGCGGTATGCGCAGATGGTCAGGGCGAAGAGTTTCTTTTGTCGCTCGTTGGATGGAGTTTGGGATGAAGCCATTTTGTGGAATTTGACTTAGTTTAGTATGAGGATTTAGGGTTATAAGGAATGTGTTAAGGGATGATTTCTGTTCTGTTCTAGTTTGGATTGGTTTGGATTGTGGAGTATGTATGTCTTGGATAGGCGTTTGAGATGGAATAGTTCAAGTAGGGTTTTAGTCGTGCTGCTCACGAACTATTCTGCTTCTGAGTTTGTTTGTTGTCTTAGAAGAAGAAGGGAGATACTCCAAGTTTTAGGTGACTAACTTGCTAGCTATCACCTTTATGCTCGTCGATCTAGACCTGGACATTGACATGGACATGGATATAGAGCTGAACTGGGATCCTGGTCGAGATGGACCTCAACCTGAACGTATGTATGTATGGACTTGCCCGACTGGACGATTCGAATTCGAATTTCTTTTCTTTTCCCTGGATGGATTCATGTAGTACATTCATGTGCTGATATGTGCTTGTTGTACTCTACTAACATTCGGACCTCTTCTTCCTTACTCTTTCTGCCTGGTTTGTATTTCTTTTTTAGGCATGTATTCTTTTCATTTTTCACGTAGCTCATTTCCCTGCTCTGCTCCTTACCTCGCTTCCCAGCCAGCCCCATTCCTTTTTTTTAACTTCCCGAATGAACTAAATATCAAGAACTTCTTAATTTAGTTATTCTAGAATGGAATTGTCTCCTTACTTCCTTTCTTTTTGTTTTTCTAAATTTCCCCCTTGGCTGGCCTCCCCTGGCCCACTTGTCCGTCCTACGTAGCAAACGAGGGAACGAGAAAAAAAAAAGAGAAATCTCTCATGAAATTCGATTTGATTTAATTCCTCACTCAGCACGTGAAAATGGAGATTAAAAAAGAAATGAAAGAAAAGAAAAAAAATCTCCGAATGGCTCGAACAAAACATCCCGACGATCTAGACTATCTATTCTAATCAGAATATCGGAATAGGCAGGTAGGCAGACGTCATTAACCCATGATTATCATGATATTATAATGATTACTATAATTATTGATATTGGACGTGATTAATTTCTCACCTCATCTCGTTCCGCCTCACCTAGGACTAAGGATAAGGGCTACTTCGGAGGTGTTGTGTCCGACTGACCGAGCGGTGATTTTTTTTTCTTTTTCTTTTTTTTTTGCTCGGAAGCCGAAGTGCATGAGTGAGTACAAGATAGGGCATGGCAGGGCGCGGCAGGGCGTGGCATGGCATGGCATGTGTGGATTATTGATTCATTTTTATTTGTGCTACCTCAATCAAATCCTCAATCAAAGCCTTACTTTCGTTCTTCCTTTCTGTCTACGTCTTAACAACACCACCCAATAACTAGCTAATTAACTACGTAACATAGGTAATTGAGTGATTGCTCAGTCCTTCTCAGCTCTTGGATGAACTGTCCTGGCCCTTTTGGAGTTCGAGTCGAGTTCGAGTTCGACTCCAGGGTTGAATTGAATCAAGAAGCTATGATTGCGGCTGACATGTCCACATACACTGTCGATATACGTATAGTATGGATTGACATTGATTACTGTTACTGATATCTGATGGCAGTGACTGATTATAATGACTGCCTTTTTCTGCTTCTATCGTAGATAAATGATTTATTTGTTCTACATTTCTTGCTCTGGCTCGATTTTTTTTTGTTACATTCATACATTTACAGATGTAGTCAGAGTAGTGATTGCGGATTTCACGGTATGTATATTGTTTGGACTGTATATAGCTCATATAGCTCATGTAACTGTATATAGCTGAGATAATCCATCTGAAACTGTTCTCGTTATGGTTGAAACAAACAGCTACTGAGCAGCTACCCTACGATCCTCTTCCTCCTGCTGCTTTCTAACTTGAGCATGCTCGCTGACAGCAGCAGCAGCATCCTCCTTGTCATGACCCGTCATCGGCCGGAAGCCATTCGTAAACACGGGACTCTGTTGCACCAGCTCCCAGTCGTGCAGCATGAAGCCGTTCTCCACCGAGCATTTGACCTCCTCCCGTCCACGAGGGACAATC
Organism: Rasamsonia emersonii CBS 393.64; assembly: GCF_000968595.1. Taxonomy (NCBI): domain Eukaryota; kingdom Fungi; phylum Ascomycota; class Eurotiomycetes; order Eurotiales; family Trichocomaceae; genus Rasamsonia; species Rasamsonia emersonii. Next base: position 55,607 of record NW_013563250.1, read on the forward strand.
TCCTCGTCGTACGCAGTGATGGCCTCGCTGAAACTGGCGTCTCCTGCGCGAACCCGCTGGATGGCGTCGATCAGGTAGGTGATGTCGCAGATGCAGTGGTTCAGGCCTTGGCCGCGATCTACGCCAAAACACACATAATCAGTAGGCAAGCTCTGGTCTGACGGCAGGTACACTCACACGGAGGCATCGGATGCGCCGCATCGCCCACCAGCGTCATTCTCCCCCCGTGGTTGTCCCACGGCTGCGGAATCCAGTAGCTGATGTCGGCCTTGTGCACCTGCGTGTCCTCGGGAATCCACTGAAAGGCAGACCGTGCTGGCTCGCCCAGCTCTTTCGCCCGCTCCTTTATCAGCGCCAGCCGCTCCTTGTAGCTGAGCTGGTTGTCGTTGTCGCCCAGCCAGGCCATGGCCAGGTGGAAGACCCATGACTCGGGGTGGTCAGGGCCGTCGGGCATGCTGGAGACTGTACATATAATCAGTTTCGTTCTTAAAAGACTATATCATCAGGCATACTCGATTGAAACGCGTGAAACGACCGCTGGCTCAGCGCCAGATAGCTGGTCGGGAAACGCTGGCGCAGGTAGCGGGCCTTGTCGGCATCGCCGTAGCACACAGTCATGTTGGTGTGGAAGATGGGGAACTTGCTGACGCGCGCCTTGTCGGCGCTGCCCATGGCAATCTCTCGCACCTTCGAGCGAGGACCGTCGGCGCCGATGAGGATCGACCCGGCCACGATGGTGCCGTCGCTGAAGCTGGCGATGACGCCGTCGCCGCTCTCGTTGAAGGCTACGTCGACGAGGTTCTTGCCGTACTGCTGATGTCAACATGAATAGACTCATATACATGATGGTGTCCCTACCTGCACCTCTATCCCCTCCGCCGACAACGCCCGCATCCTGCTCCGCGGCACGCGCAGCCCCTTCGCGTAGGGAACGCCCGCCAGCAGATCGCCCGTCTCGCCGTGGATGATGGGATAGTTGCCGCCGGCGTCGATGGGGATGGCCGGGTTGCAGGACACGTCGGCCAGTTTGGCGAAGACGTCGGCGGGGAAGAGACGCTCGAGCCGGTCGAGGGCCCAGTGGATGGCCATGGTCCATTCGTTGCTCCGGTAGTTGAGCTTGACTTCTTTCTCGAAGATGGTGTAGCGGATGCCATTCTGTGCTGTCAGCTGTGATGTGATGTGATGTGCTTTGGAGTGTACGTACCTTCTTGAGCGCCTGGGCCAGCACCAGCCCGGTGATGCCTGTTCAATCAGCACGAGTTATCAATCTTGTTCAGGTGTCCTCACCAGCTCCGATGATGAGGATGTGGAGGTCTTTCGCGGGCTTGCTGTCTGCCATGTTGTCGCTGAGATGATAATCGTATAGCAAAATCGTAATCAGCGTACTACTTGCAGAATCAAGCAGAAACAAGAACACTCTCTTTCTTAATCGCATCCAAAGTTTCTTTACTCATCCTCGTGCTGACGACTTCTTCTCACCTCGGCATTATCACAGGGCCGACAGCAGCTGCCATTCTCGCCTTTACGGCTTCCGAAAAACAGTCCAGCACAGGCCAGTTCAGCTCAGGCCACAAGGATAATTGTCCCATTTGGCCGCCTTGTCGGCGACTTCTCCGGAAGCCGTGGTCCGCAGGAGAGACCGTCAGAGAGACAGGCAGCAAACGGAGTCGGCGATGATTCTCTCCGCTGCAAGCGAACTGGTGATGTTTCACTCCGATGTTGCACAGGCTCAGACTGGTCGAGACGAGCAGTGGAATGTGCTGTGGATGGGATCTGAGAATGATACTGCCTGAGGGAGCTCTTGCTGTTGCTTTCTGCTACTCTGGCTGTCCGACTTGGCTGAGGGTCAACTGGTCTCCCTTGGAATTGCACATACATACGTCCACCAAAATTAAACATTGATAATTGATATTCTTCTATGTGAAGATATCACCATGACAGATGCTGTAGCTGCGGCTGCTGCCTGCCTGCTTCTTGTCAGCCGCCAACTCAATCAATCAATCTGACAGCACACTGACAGCTCGCAGCTCGCCTTCTGGGCCACAATCCACATCGTCTACAACGTCTTCTTCCACCCCTTGCGGCGCTTCCCGGCCCAACGCTGTGGGCGGCCTCGCGGCTGCCCTGGTGCTGGTATCAGTTCCATGGCCGGCTCAACCACCAGCTGCTGAAGCTGCATGTCCAGTATGGCCACGTCGTGCGCGTCGCGCCCAACGAGCTCTCCTTCACCTCCGACACAGCTTGGAAAACCATCTATGGGCAGCGGTCGACGGAGATGGGCAAGGACCCGGTGTTTTCGCTGCACACGCCGACGGGGGTGCCGAGTATGCTGCTTCCTTATACTATCCTGTCTGCAGGCTAATAATCAGCAAGACATTCTGACAGCCGATCGCCAGACGCATATCCGTCAGCGACGACTACTCTCTCACGCCTTTTCCGAAAAGGCCCTCCGCGAGCAGGAATCTATACTGCAGACATATGTCGACAAGCTGCTGGAGCAGGTCTCTGCGCGCTGTGCCTCGGGGGCAGTGGACCTGGTGGCATGGTACAACTTTGCCAGTGCGCCTGCACCCTCCTCGTCCCTTACCAGAGGATCAGCACACTGATTTGGGTAGCATACGACCTGATCGGCGACCTGTCATTCGGCGAACAGTTCGGCTGTCTGGACAAGGGCGAGTACGACCCGTTCGTGCGGTCCATCAAGGCCATCGCCAAGGAGCTCACCTTCATGCAGATGCTGAAATACTACGGCCTGCTGGGCGTGCGGCAGTTCTTCCTGCCCAAGGCCGTTGTGGGGGCCAGAGCGCAGAACATGCAGCGGGCCATGAACACGGTCGACCGGCGTGTGCAGCGACAGACAGATCGCAAGGATTTCCTGTACTACATCCTCGCTGCCAACGACGAGAAGGGCATGTCGCGCGCTGAGATCAACGTCAACGCCTTCTCGCTCAGCATCGCCGGGTCTGAGTCGACTGCCACTCTGCTGGCGGGCGCGACGTTCTACATCCTCACGCACCGGGACGTATACGAGAGACTGACGACGGAGATCCGAACGACGTTTGCGTCCGAAGACGACATCCGTCTGTCGAGCATCAACAACCTCGAGTATCTCGACGCTGTCCTCACCGAGACCTTGCGCATCTACCCCCCTGTGGCCGTCACGCTGCCCCGAGTAGTCCCCGACACGCCAGCCGGAGGCGAGGATATCGACGGCTCCTTTGTCCCCGTGGGGACAACCGTCGGCGTGAACCACTTCGCCTGCTTCCGACATCCAGCAAACTTCCACCAGGCAGACTCCTTTCTGCCGGAGCGATGGCTTCCAGACCGGCGAGACCAAAACCCCTTCGACCGCGACAACAGGGCCTGTCTGCAGCCGTTCTCGTACGGCCCGCGCAACTGTCTGGGGAAGAACCTCGCGCGGGCGGAGATGCGGCTCATTCTGGCAAGGATGCTGTGGCGATTCGATCTGGAGTTGGACGAGACGATGACCAGCAGTAGCAGTAGCATTAGCGCATGGCATGATTCGCAGCGCGTGTTTGGGTTTTGGCTTAAGCCGCCGTTGATGTGTAGGGTGACGCCAGTCGATAGGAAGGAATAGAAATTCAGAGGGTAGTTCCTTGATATCCTAGGAATATATATCATATAATACCAGAATGGATATAAAAAGTATTACTATTAGGAACAATATACTTCCAAAAGAAAATTAGCTAGAAATGTGCTATGAAACGAGTTTTTCACTTGCGATATTCTCTACGCAGAGAAGGTGGGAATGTTTCGATACTGTTGACAGAGGAAGAGACCATGTTATAAATAAATTCACAGAGATAGTGGTACTGGAAAGAAAATGCCTAGTTACCTTCTTTCCTCTTCACGTTATATCGTAAAAATCAAGTATACCTAATTAAATATTCTGCAAAGGCAGAGTAACTGGATAGTATTATGCTTTATTATACTAATAATTCTCAGTATATAGATCTTTACCACATCTCCAGAATTATTTCGCATTCCTATGGAAGAAAAATTATTATAATACCAATCATTACTGCCCCTGATAAGAACTACCTTTCCCCGAATTCCCTCTTCAGCTCCTCCTGCTACTCCTCTTCACCCCCACAAACCAATACAGATACCCAAACGGCGGCAAGACAAGCTTCTCGCCACTACGAAACTCCCATTCGGACAAGTCAACTTCATCATCGTCATCATCAACGCCATTGGCGTGCTGGCCGCCACTCCTCCTCCTATCGTAGATAAGAGCCCGAAGCTCCCTCTCCGTCCTGCCCCGAATGCACGACACGTACCCGTCCCAGGCGAAAAACAGTGGGATGATCGGGATGATGTACGTGAATACCATGTGCAGCGGCGAGTGCCAGAACCAGTGAAGCGTCGTAAGCAGCGTGCCGAGGACGACGAGTGTTGTGTTTAGCAGGGCGGAGATGGTGCGGTGGGTGAGTTCGAAGATACTACAGTACCCCATATTAGCTATATACTTTTGTCTAAAAAAAAGGAAATGGGATAATGACACTGATAATAGGATAACACGACAGACAGCAAGGTAATATACTCACACAAACGCATCCGCCCCTTTAACAGCGCTCCTAAGCACCTTTCTCGCACTGTCGTCATCAAAATGATGGAAGCAAAGATTAAACATCCGACACTCCTTCTTCCTCTCGCCATCAGGCAGGTACTTCACCGTGCGAGTTGCATCGACCGGCTTCTCGATATACGAAATGCACTCGCTCCGCTTGACGATCTGCCGCCAGGTGTCCAGATGAGGGTACAGATCCGCGAGGACGAACTGGACGGGCTGGCAGCCTCGAGATTGCAGTTTGCTGTTCAGCGTTCGTTCCAGGATGGGCGTGGGACCGCCCGCGCCGGCGCAGGCGTCGACGAAGACGAAGGATGAGATGTCCTCCCCCTTAGTGCTGCTGCTGCTGTCTTGCAGCTGCAGCTGCTCGAGCAGGATGTCGCAGGCTTGCGAGGCCGTTGTAGTGGATTTGCCTAGCCCTTTAGTCCGCCAGACCTGCGCGAGGAGCAGATGCGCGTATTCGCGGATCCAGGAGGGGAACCAGGGCAGGTCTTCGAGTTCGATGAGTTGGAGCCGGGGGAAGAGGATCATTTTGCTGAGCGGAGAAAATAGAGCGAGTCTTGATGCAGATGCGTGTCTTTTGTCGTGTTGATACAACAAGGTGTTTGTCTATCGTTGCATTGGCAGGCGCTGTGCCTCTCTTGAAGCAGAAGAAGCAGCAGACAGTGCAAGACACTTATTCTGGCAGGACCCTAGCAACGAAAGAGTGTCATAGACAGAAGAATATCGTAAGTCCGTCTAAGTCCGTGGTGTGACAACGGAACAACTGTCGGTAAGCAACGACCCTTGTCCATGGAATACAATCCAGATATGACCAACCAGCTGCCACCGTAAAGTGTAAATTGCTATTAAGACTGCTAACCTAGTTGTGACACAACAGCTCGGAGTCCGAGTAAAGCCGTCCTCTGTATGCACAAACTGAATCAAACCACTTCATTGATCGAAAGCTAGATCTAGGCTGGGCCTATATAATCTTAGCCCTGGTCTCAAGGATGACAATGCAGGGATTCACCCATTCAGTCCTGGACACCAACTGGCTGAGGAGTGTCTGCGTCTGCGTTTGCATCTGCATCTGCATGTCCACCCGCGTGGTCATTCGCATCTGCATTCGAAGCTTCCTTCGAAGCAGCAGCATTTCCATTCGTATTCCCAGTTAGGCCATCCTTTGGCACATCCTTTGAGCCTGCACCATCTTCATTGGCACCATCTTTCGGCGTAGCAGCATCTCCATTCGAGACGTCCTTCGAATCGTCCTTCGAAGCATCTTCCTCGGCCTCATTTCCATTTTCATTTCCATTCGTCTCAGCAAGCACCGGCTCCTCCAACTGCGTCAAGGCCGCCTTTCCCAGCGGCACCGTCGCAAACCGCAGCAGCGCCGCCCGGTTGACCTCCTCGGTGAGCTCCGTGCCCTCGCCGATCAGCTCTTCCAGATACTCAAAGTAGCGGACGAAGAATCCCGGCGTGATGGTGTTCACGAACACGGCCTCCTCATCGAACGGGTTGCTGAACCGGTGCGGCAGCCGGATCGGCACGGTCACCATGTCGCCGGCTTTGGCGTCGATGTCGGGCCGGCCCGGGGAGTGGAATCGGACGGTTCCCTTCTGTAGATAGATATCAGTAGACAGCATTATGAGGAATGCATATAGACTGACAATCACGAAGAACCCCTCATCGTGCATCTCATGGAAGTGAAAGACTGGTCCCTTGCTTCGCGGTGGGAGCAGGCTCTCGATGGCAGCGAGGCGGTATTGGGTATTGGATCCGTCCTCGACGATTCGGTAGAGGTCTGCAATCAACACTTAGTCAAGTCAGATTCCAGACTTACGTCTGGCGACTTACACTGCCCCAGCCGGCGCCACGGCACCTCGTCCGGTTTGAAATGGTGGATATGAAGCGTCTTTGCGTATTCGTAGGTAGCGGCGTCCATATTCGATTCGCAGGCAGCAGACTTAAAGAATAGACAATAAAACAAGACCTCCTCGTCGCGTTGTATACTGTGAATATATGTACAGTACAGCTATCACCAGCAGCAAAACAAACAACTCTTGTTGCCTGATCCTCCAGGATGGGAATGTCGCGTTCGTCTCTTGCTAGTTATAAAAGAATACGCGCCCGCCGCGAAATCGCACAGACAGACATATTTCTTATCTCATCCGAGCACAGACAGACAGACATTCAGACTGACTGACTGACTGACGGCCTGACTGACGACTTGATCGTCTGATCGTCCTCTCGGTCGGAATCCGGAGATGTTCAATCTTCACATGTATGTATGTCCGTTCCCTTATCATCCTTCCATCAATCGTATTGCACGACAGATCTGATCTGATCTGATCAGGCCGTCAAGAAAGACTCGACAGAGGAACTAACCACATGGGTAGATACAACGTGATTGTCGTGTGATTGTCCGCCTTGTATTGGCCGCCCGGACCATCCATCATTCAACTATCCGTTTGCAAGTGCAACATTGTCGCTCTCGTCGCTCGTCTTTGTGGTACACGCGTCCACACCGGATGCTGGTAGTACTCCATGTTGTTGTACTCCGTACTGTACTCGACACAAAAAAAAACAAGATCTGTTCGGTTCCCGGTTGAATGTGACCTGTCGATCGTATGATGTACCGCACAGACATGGCATGTGAAAGGCCGCAACTGCTCTGCTCTCCCGGTCGGATTTCGGACATACGCACTGACTCGACTGACTCGTTAGGTTGGGAGTGGATGTAGAACGACAGAAAAGGAATGTCTCGGGGACGTACAGAGGGGATGGGAGTACGAGTCAGCTGACACTCAACTCGAGCAGGGCTTAGGTCTAGGGCTAGGGCGTCTAGTTAGGGCTAGACGAGTCGCTTTATTCAATTAACAATGGATATCAATATAGACACGAGAGACGATATGGACCTGCTTTATAGAGAAGAAAGATATATGGTAATAGGGGCAGGAAAAGCTCACTCGCAGCTCTTCTCTCATTCTCGAATAAGCAGCGAATTCAGTCATATCATATCCTTTTCAGACCACTACCTAAGAATTACTCCCAGCACAGCACAACTAACCTCGATTTCCACCCGCCCAGCGCAATTCCCACAGACCGCGAGAGCTATGCGAAGTAAAGCCAGCAGTGAGATTGACCTGTAGAAGCATCAGCAACAAAAAAAATATACATTACATCCAAGGTTCTGCATACGCTAAACTCCGGACTCGCCTTCTCGAACAACGCCCTCCACTCCCCCTCCCTCCTCTGCTTGACATTGTGCATCGTCGTCAGCGTCACGTCCCGCCGTCGATAGGCCTTTTCGACGTGCGGCGCAAACGTCCCCGGCGCGGGGGACAGGAGCTCGTTGACCAGGACGACTGCGTTCTGATTGTTAGCCATCACGGGGACGAAGGTCTGGAGTAATCGGATGCATTTCTCGTCCGGTAGATTCCAGAGAATGTTCCTGATGATGTAGATCAGCGCTTTCCCTGTAGACCTTCCAGGCAGCTTCTGCTCCTGCGGCGCAAAGAGTTCGTGGTGCTGGAATTGGATCCGTCCTTGTAACTCTGAAGGGAGCGATTGCCGACCCTTGGCGAGAAGAGCTTCCGATGCGTCCTGTACTTCGAATGACAGGGCTGGGAACTCCCCTGCTAGAAATCGCGATACTGGTCCATCGCCTCCGCCAATCTCGATCACCAGAGGGCGCGCATCTCCCTTTGTATTCGTCGTGAACCAGTCATGGAAGAGGGCATTTCCGGGGTCGAGAGCTGTCAAAAAGAAAAAAAAAGGTACATATAAGCGTAAATTCAAGAAACAGAATTAGGCCACTGTCAACTCACTCTGCGAGACACCCTCCATGGCCAGCTGGAACCGCTTCGCTTTGTCTGGGTGGGCTCGATGCCAGTCGTACATTGGTTTTCCCCAGCTGATTCAACTCTAGGTCAGTAAAGTAGATGACGACTCGTCAGGAAAGTATCAACCCACGCATAGTTAAATGCCGACTGCCCAGTCCAGTAGTCGTTGGGCTTCCTCTTCAACGTGTCCGCCAGATGGGCGCTGGCCACGCGGGTCTCAAACAGTCTGCTAAGCTGTCAGAAAGATACCAAGATTGACACTTGTGATATTAAACATACTGAAACCCAATAAACGCCCTGAACTTGGGATCCCGCACCAGCTGCTCCGATATCGCTGTATGGGCAAACACACCCTCAGACACCTCCCTCACGATATCCTCGCAGGCGTTCAGACGCAGAATGCAGAGCAGCTTATCCTCCGGGATCCCAGACTTCGCCGCCAGCTCCGACACGTGCACGCCGTGCACTTCTTCGTCGAGGGGGATTTTCTCCAGCACGCCACTCTCCAGCAGCGTATACAACGCCCCCTGGTCCCAGTTGGACGACACGTACTCGTGCAGGAACCCGTGCGGCCCGTCAAGCAGCTTGGTCAGCTGCTTCGTCAGGCCCCAGATGGTGCTGCGTGCCCGCTCGATGGCTCCCGTGTGCGTTGTCCAGACCGCGCTGGTGGCGCCGACTTCGAGCGAGGGCTCCGCGATCCCGTCGCGTCTCAGCTGTTTGATCAGATTATACGTTTCGTAGAAGATCTCCCCAGCCAGGGATAGCAGGGTGACTGGTTCGGACTGTGCCATTGTCTGTCTGTTGTCTGTCTGTCTGTCTGTCTGTATTGTTGATTCGACGTGTCTTGTCTTTCTTGCTGTGAAAGGAAGTTGATGTCTCTCTTTTTTTCGATTCTTCTTTTTTTTTTCGATCTATCAGCTGCAGAGAATCACCACGGAGGATAAATATTCGACGTGGCTGACCTGCCAACACACTGACCGGCCGGTTCGGGTTCCGAGTCATGGCCTTGCATGCCTTCCCATGCAGCCTGCCGCGACACAATAGATTAAATGCCGATAGATTAAGGCCCTTTTCTTTTTCTTATATACCTGAAGCCCATCTGCCAGCAAGTTCGAACACCTGTCTCTAACAGACGTCAAGATTCTATTCCAACTCCACAGACGAAGGTCTTGTTTTCATTTCCATTATCCAAGAAAATCTTTTAATTAAACCGATCATACTGAATATACACATGGTACTCTCTACAAACCGAGCACGATTCTGCCTTCTATGACTGAATGTCAAACGACATATCTGGGTTCGATGCCAACAGATCGAACAGAAACGTCTCAGACTGACTGTCCATCGACACTACGTCCTCGTCGCTGAGATGCCGACGTTTCCTGCTTGGAGGTCCCATCGGACGCCTCGGGGCTCTGGATGGATAAGACTGCTGCCGGAGTGCGTCCGCCGGCTGGGTCAGATAGGACATGTCTACTGGAGTCAGCAAGCTGGGCGGAGTGATCGTGCCGGGTGTGTCAATCTGATTCGTATTGGTAGTGACCGTAGTGCTCTTATTCGTGAAGCCATCCCAGGACACCGTCACAGCAGGCACTGCTCCCGTTGGCGATGTCAGATCACCAAAGTCTGTAAGATTCGGCACACCAGCAACTAGACTCTGTGTGGATGGTGTTCCCTGGCTATGGAAGCTGTCTTGAGTTTCTAACGACGACGTCTGGGGATTGATTATGAGGTGGATAATTTCGAGTAATCTCTCGAACGCGCGGCCTACTCGACGGGTATAATTGTCCGCTGGGATTCGCGAATCCAGTCCTTTGAAGCAGGCGCACACCATCTGCAGCAGATTGAGGTCCCCTTCCGCTTGGGCCTGATTGTCGCCTGAGATGGACCCCACAATGTTCTTCGCCATCAGGAAGAATGCCGGCACAGGAAACGAGCTGAGCAGACGGTGGAAGTGGGATGGGCCCGGCTCATGAGCCTTTTCGTTTTTCGCAGCAGCAAAGTCTGCATGATCCTGCGTGTTTTTATCCTGCTGCTGACCCAGTTTCCTATCCACAAATTTCAGTGAATGCATCGAAAGCAACAGACCCTCCAGCCATTCAACCATAGCCGGATTGTGCTCGTCGAGGGATGTCAGCAACAGCAGGCAGCTCGCCCTCGCGTCGTTCAACGCCCGCCGGAGATGACCCGGATCGGGACTCCCATGAAAGGCCGTGATGCGAGCGGCAAAGTAATCCAGCTTCAAGTCAATATCCTGCCCCACCAGATGCGATGAGCTATATATGTCATGTGCATTCGCCCAGCGTTCCAGTCTTTGGTCCACCCGTGCAAGGGCAATCTTGTGCTCGGCGACAGACTGCTTCTGGGACTCGGCGGAGTGAAAGAGCCGATAGATCTCCTCTTGCAGCATGGCCAGTTCCATGCGTGCCGCATACGTCGGATCAGAAAATGCCGGTTGACTGAGCACGGAGGAGATGCCGCAGTCAAATGAAGGGAGCCAGCAAATCGACCCTCGTGAGATGGCACAGCTCTTATCAAGAAGGTACAACGACCGGAGGACCTTAAATCTCTCCTCCGCCTCCTCTTGACTGACCCCATTTGAAGCAGCGTGCATCTGGTGAAGACCAATGGTCCGCACCAGCACGCAGGCCTGCGCAAAGATCGACTCCGCGAAGCCTGGCGGGTAGTACTGTTGGGCAGCGACACTCTTTGGTTGCCTCTCGTCAGTCCTTCCGAACGAGCCTGGAGGCGACAATCAACTCACCAGTAGAGCCAGAGCTTGGACATTAATTAATTTCGGAGCCATTAGGATCCGGGGGTTGCTGAGAGCCATACGGACCGTGAGGAGAAATGGTCGCACAAACTGGGACCCCATGAGCGAATCATTGCTGCCATGGTTAGGGTTCTCGAAGCCAAGAACAAGCAGAATGACGACATTGAAGCAGATGGCCCACGCCTCATCCGCCGGCGCGAACGGCCGACTGTAGATCCGTTCCACGTTGGATAGGAAATTGGACTGCACGAATATATCGGTCGTGTAGTCGGACTGCTGGAAGAATTGGGTCTGAGCCATCAGGAGAAACTGCTTGGGAGGCAGTCGAACGGGGTTGTAGCCCGGCGGCAAATCGAAGGTCTCTTCGATCTGCGCTTCCAGGCACAAGCGAGTAAGCAGCCCTTTCAGCTCTTCATTGCGAGCGACGCCATCATGCATCTCGCCCTGCTGCGGCTGACTCTGTGATGAAGGTGAGCAATGGATCTGTCTTTCCGACAGGATAGTATCACAAAACTCCTTGCAGAGAGCAAACAAAGTACACGGGCCGTGGTACCGATCGATGAGGTCCCCCTGGCTGCGAACGATGTGGCGATCCGTTACGATCCGACAGGGAGTCTCGTCGGTGAACTTTGCCTCCGCTGCAGTCGTGTTCACCATCTCGTCCTCGTCGGTCGTCGGATCCAAGAAGGAGGATCCGCGGCCTCCGTTGACTCTGAGAATCGCTGTCAATCTCGAGAGCTCACCTTCGATGTTGCTCAGGCGATCCTCCAGCCCACCGAAGCTGTGGCATCTGCCAGACGTTAGTACCCGCTGGACAAACGAACAATCTACTTTTAAAAATAATTCTAGAAAACTGGAAGAACAACGTACAGCAGCTTGATATGGTTTACTCTCTTTCGCGGGGTCGAATATCCGCATTCCAACCCATCCCGCTTGCAGCTCGCACACTGAGGTCTTTCACGGCCACAACGTATCTTCTTCTCCCGGCAGTGGGTGCAGGCCAGGTCGTGGGTCGACCACGAATGTACCTAGGGCAAGGAGCCCAATTAGCTACTCTAATTTGGCAAAGAAAGATAGGTGCCGCCTGTAAGTCCGTCGACGTTGGTACCACGGGGAAGAATAACGCATTCTAGCTTACTTGTTTTTCAGAGGACATATCCGGGCGCATCCGAATAGATATCTCACAGACTTGATGCAGAGACCCAAAATTTGTCCAAGTCTTGTGGCACTTGAAAGCGTCCTGAAGAATTGGCAGGATTGAAGTAAAAAGCGCCGTACATGTAGAGGCCTGATTCCGTGGGCCAGATGGTGAGTATAAAGCTCGACAGCGTCTCCTGTAGCGATCTGATACGATCTTATTACTCGAAACAAATTCCCGCTATTGCAAAAGCAGATGACGGGGGAAGCGATCGCTAATACACGGTCCCAGAATGGACTGGAGCCTAGACAGAGGGCCAGGAATGGCCATTACAGACCCATCTGTCGACTGTGCGTAGGAATTAAGCCACTTAACACGCGACGTTTGCAATAATTGTGTGGTGGTGCACTGTAATCATCTCATCGTGTTCGAGCCGGGTGATGAAAGATCGCTTATCCATCCATGTACTCCATACAGATACTGCAAATCCTCCCCACGAGGCAGTATGCCGTCTAGCCTACAAGCACGTTATTGGATCCGTCGTGATATCGATTGATATTGGCCTGCCTGGCGAACAGCCGAGCTTCAGAACCTATGGAGAGCTCGCACATGACAGATTGCAGGACGTTCTGTTTAAGATCCGAATACGCCTCACGCTCACTGAGGCAAATTGCCAATAACATGGCTGTATATCCAGCAAAAAATCGTTCATCGAGCCATTCACATTGATCACAAGGAGGAATGTAAATCGAGACAGGGGAGAGAGGCCTGACGGGGCCGAGTATGCATTGCCCAGCTTGCTTGCAGCCTGATTCATTGCTTTTTTTTCTCGTTTCGTGATAGGCAGCGGTCGGAGGCGAATCAGTTTCGAGTCAGGGTGGACAATTTCGAGTCAGTGAGGAACTTGGCGCCAGGGTCCTTGTCCGCCTCAGTCTGTCATACATGGTCCTAATGCGGTCAGCGACGTTGTGCTTATCAACGTGCTAACGACCTGGCTGTTCCGTGGTTGGTATCTTGGCCCGTATTCTCCGTGTGACAACATCTCCTGGTCTTCTGATTGAGCAGATGACTCCCAAAATAGGCTGTGGAAGGGCGATCCTCAAGATGATCGCCGGGCCCGGGAGTCCGGGACACTACGTAATGTTTGAAAGCTGAGGCCACCAAGGAAGGAGCGATATCAGCCTCTTCCACCGCGCTCAAACGCATATTGCTATTGTATTGTGACTTTCCCAAGCTGAGATCGGAAATGGTTGATCGTCTCACTGCCTCTGTTCCTCCTCAGGGGTGTGTCGGAATCCTGCAGATCAAACACACTGTGCGATCCACCCGACAGGGCGAGACTGAAGCCAATCAGATGTAGTGGATGAGAGATCCGTTTGCTGTTCAGCCACGATGTATGCCTAGACATCATACACCGACGACCGATGAGTTCCCATTGCCGGTGGGACCGAGATATGTAGGTGGTACGGTGAGACCTCAACCTGCGCCGGGTCCGATGAACGACGGAAAGCAGCCACGGCTCGATCAGCTTCGGGCAATCTCTTGTGCGACTCAACAAGTTAGGCCACCTCTACTCTGTCTCTGGGTCACCAATTAGGACTTTGATTCACTCAGGATCATTGGTGATGCCAAGTCTGACACATTGGAATTTAAGCTGATCGGGGGTCCGAATCGTGGTCGCCCTAACTCTCCACCATGGCGGGACATTCACGAAGCGTACACCCACACGAAGACGATGAACGAGTCAGCCTTATTCGTATAACAGCTCTGTGCAACCGATTGCTCGAAAATTTCCGAAATCGCCTCGTTTGCGACGAAAACGTAACCAAGGGGAATATTTGATTGCCGTGGAAATTCGCTTCTCGATTTCCCAGACAAATAATAACTATTACTCGTTTCGGGACAGAAGGAATTTCGGAATCGTGAAATACTGGTCCTGTACAACCGCGCATTATCAGTTCAATATGTTGACGCAATGCTTCTGCAGTGGTGGACGCCCGTGTCATCATGGTTCCCAGCGACCAGGTTTGACGCCAATCACGGACGAACCAGGGTGCTTGTTCTAGGGCGATCGATAAATCCTTATCAATCAGATGGCTCATGGCTGGTTAGTGGCGCAGACCAGTTTTGAATAGGCTCAACGACTTCTGCAGATCGAGATGCGATGGCTGAAGAAATTGAAATCGTTCCTTGCTTTGGGCGGAGTTGGACCGACTGGACTTGCCAGAAATGGAAAAGATCCAGTCTTCAGCACTGTTGATTCTCGCCTGCACCATCTCGCTGGCGCAGAGCAGATTCGGGCCAAACCAGGGATCCTGCACGCTTCCCGTGACATCCGAGAGACGGAGGAGGGGATAATTCCGGTAATGGTAGCCTGAAGATCGGGGTTTCGGACATGCAGAGCGATCATTGTTTAGTAAGCGAGAATGAATTGATATCTTGCTTAGAAATGTAGGAATGACTGCCTGCAATCCCAGGCAGAATTCGCGTGACTTCGATTATGTCAGGAAGGGCAATAGAGCTTAGTAGGCGTGGAGAACACGTGTCACCGGATGCTGCCTGCCTTGTTTGGGCGCCTCTTATCACCCCGCCCTTAGCATCTCCTTCTTTCTTCCAACAAATACCCTGTTCTTTACATCCTGCGGGCAAAAGAAAAAAAAAACACCCTGTTCTTACTTCCTGTGGACTGTGATGATATTGATGTGGAAATGCACCACCGAGTCCAAGGACTTGAGAGGAGCATTCCTTCCTACGTATACCAGATGATATCTTATCTGAGTCCCATCATTCGCACCACGTATCCTTCTTGACACCCCCTGCATCCGAGTTTTTGTCTCGTTGGCATCATATTTCCTCAATAACGACACACCTTTTGATGTTGAGAGAGCAACAAACTAGTTATTGCAAGAAATAAGTTCATCCTCGACTTTTTCAATCTCTCAATGATAAGTATTTTAGATAGCAGCAGGCCGAACTGGAGATTTTGTAAGTGCTTATAAAGGATCCAACATCTGTAGCCATGGTTCCTATGCTGAATTCTGATACTGACCTTCAATGGCGACGTATCAAGATAGAGAACCTTTGCCCATTCAGATCCTTCTCTTATGTTGACAGTTGTCAACCTCGGGCGTCTGTGAAAAGACCTTCATCATCACTTTTTTTTCTTTTCTTTTTTTTTTGCGCCTGAATGGAAATAAAATTCAATAACAGATATATATAGGAACATATTCTAAGTATATAATCCTTGTCCTGGGTTATGAAATAAGTACAGAATTTCCACAGATCTGAAGGCCTAGGATAACCTGGCGAAGCGAAGAACTAAGAGCGACAAAGAAAAAAAATAGCGCATCCAAAAAGGGCGAACTCTTAAGTCTCACAGCGAAATCGAGGGAAAATAAGTAGAGAATGCTTGTACGACCGACTTACAACCCGTACAGCGTACCTAGGTAAATCCTAAGTCGGGGAGGCGCTGAGTAACTGTTGTCACTCTGGCTAGCATCTAGCATCGATTTATGGTGGCATTCACTTTGATATCTTCGTATTAACCCAGTAGAGATCTCCTGTATTTACTCTCAGCATAGATCAGCTGCGTAGCACATGACCTGGCCCAAGGTCACCTCCTACAATCTCTCCCACCCCAAGAATCCAAACTCTGTCCACACTCAAACCACTTGACGTCAATATCTACCACCAGAATGGCCAGTCTTGGAAACGACTTGATCAACAGCACCCCAGTCCTCCACAATGTCTGGCCGTCATGAAAGTCAATCGTCGCCAGAAGCGAAACCAGTCCCTGCATCGCGTGATCTGGCGCTTGCAGAGACATACCCTCCAGTCAAATTACAACAATCAGAGAAATGAAGAAGATCGTCGCCGCCCAGTAGAGCAGACTGGAACAAGGAACTGACGAGAACCAACGTCTCGCTTTCGACCATGTGACGCCTGCGCAATTTGCGAAGATCGAAAAACACAGAACGCACCTTAGGTGGCATATCCGGTTTACGTATTTCGCCGATATCGAGACCTTGATCATCAAGCTTCCAACAGAAGCTTACGAGAGGGCGCATCTGAGCTTTGGGCAGCTCATATATACTAAAGTGATAGAAATGGGTATCGGATACGAGCAATTCTGTGGCATCGGGGCGACTATGTACTTTGGCCAAAGTGCGTCAGCAAAGGAAGGCGACTCCTCCTGGAAGAATCTCCGTATGAGATCTAACAAAGGGGATTGGCCATCCCTCGTAATTCAGGCTGGGATGTCAGAATCATTGCCGCGACTCCGCTCTAACGCTAGATGGTGGATTGAACATTCGGACGGCAGAGTGAACATAGTTCTGCTCATTTGGATTCGTCCTGCTATGAAAACAGTCAAGATCGAGAAATGGGAACGAGGACAAGCGCCTACTACGAGAACAAGTGCTCGCCTCAATCCATCCAATGCTTTTCCTACGCAAACGGCAGAGATCACAGTCCAATCGAATTCGAATACCGTCACTGGCGCACCGCTGATTCTCGAATTCAGCAAGATTTTTGATCACCTTCCGACCCCTCCTGCAGAGCACGTTTGTGTAATTACTGTTGCGGATCTTGCCAACTGGGCCTCACTGTTGTGGATAGGACTCTAATAGGCCACTGGTAGCCGCCTTTTCTGTGCCCACCATCTCAATTGACATGCGCCCTTCGTGCGACTGATTCATGGATGTGGAATTGGTTGTTCTCGATCTGTTCTTCTTCCTTCCTTCCTTCCTTCCTTCCTTGCTTTCTTTCTTTTTATTTTTTATTTTTATTTTCCCCCCCTTCTTCTAGTTTTTTACAGCCTGTATCCCTTGCCTGTGTGTACGGAGTACAGCACGATACCCGAAAGTACTGGGATTGATAGAAACTATTAATAAATAGAAACTCCCATATGATTTATCTTACATATCGACATCCCTCATGCATCATTACAGTGCTGTGCATCCTATATGTGTGCTGTACTATACGTATGTAGTGACCATGCAAGATGCCAAATCTAAAATTTGAAAAAAGCTATGAAGTTCTTTCTTTGAAGAGAACCCAAACAGGAACGCTGGAGAGAAAAAAATGTGTGGTGTCACTACACTACAACAATGACTCCTTGTACGACCGACTTACTCCGTACTCCGTACATACAAGGGGGGGAGGGGAAAGAGTGGAAGGAGGAATAAATAATCACACCGACAGAGTGTATGTACAGTACAGCATAAGTAGGTAGAAAACAAACTTGTAGTCAGTCAGTCCAAGTCCATCTGACTGTTTTTTCTCTTCCAGGCACATACCTGATATCAAAATGTCCACGAAATCATCCACATCTCCCCTCTCCGGCCTCTGGCAACCCCAAGACCATCTAAAGCATCTCTACTACGGCCCAGGCTGCGTCCAGAAGCACCTCCTCGACACCCTTCCCTCCCCAGACTCGAAGGTGTTCATCCTCACGGTCACATCGATCGCCACCAAGACGCCTCTGATCCAGCAACTGGAGACCTTACTCGGCGAGCACCATCACGCAGGCACCTTCTCCCGCATCAAGCAGCATGGCCAGGTCGCAGAGGTCGACCTGGCGACGGAGGAAGTAGCTGCGGATCCATCCATCGACACGATCCTGTCTGTCGGGGGTGGGTCGTCGATCGATTCCGCGAAGACCATCTCGTACCGCATGTTTGAGCGGAGAGGCAAGTTCCTCACGCACATCGCCATTCCTACGACTCTCAGTGCGGCAGAGTGTACGGCTGCTGGGGGGTACACCAAAGCGGACGGTGTGAAGACGGGGTTTGCCGCGCCAGGCATGGGCATCAGCGCCATTTTCTACGATGCCGAGTTCGCGAGATACACGCCTGCAAAGCTGTGGCTTGCCACGGGGATGCGCGCTGTAGACCATGCCGTCGAGTCGTATTATCACCCGTATGCGGCCGAGATGCCGTGGAAGGCGCTGTCGAATTGGGCGCTGGCGACTTTCTTTGAGTGTCTGCCCAAAGCTCGCGAATCGCACCCAAAGGACGAGGATCTGATCACTAGATTGCAGCTCGCTGCGTTTGCTAGCTCGGGCTTGCGTGGGAAGAATGTCAAGGGTGGGATGGGCCTGTCGCATAGTTTGGGACATGCCTTGGGTAGTCCGTACGGGATTCCACGTGAGTATAACAACGTTTAAACAGTGATAGAAAATGATGTGCAGACGTAACTAACTCTGCCAGACGGCGAAACCAGCTGCATCACCCTCGGCCCAGTCGTCAAGTTCAAAGCCGCGAACAACCCAGAGGACGCGAGACAGATCGCCAGACTCCTGCCCGCAACCGGCGGAGCGCCCACGGGAGACGATTACCGCGATGCCCTTGAGGTGGGCGACCGTATTCTCGGACTGGTTGATCGCCTGGGACTGCGACAGAGTCTGACAGAAAGGGGTGTCTCGCGCGATGAGATCCCCAGGATCGTGCAGCGAGCGAGTGGTGCATTGAGCAAGGGAGAGACGTATGATGAAGTGTTGAAGCTCGTGGAGGGATTCTTCTGAAGCATGGCAGTAAACAGGCATGTTGAAGGCCAGTCAGGCAGAAAGATAATAATCACATAAGCACTGTCTTTGTTTTCTTTTTACCTTTCTAGAACTCCACGTAGCTATTGTAGCGCGTGAATCAGTCAGAGAATACAGTACAATCTAGTATCAAGTCGTAAGAAGAATGGATTGCAACAACACAGCCAGCCGTCATCTGCCCATGCTAACGATACAGGGTATAAGAAGTATGAGAAACCATAGGTAGCATCTTCCATAACTCGTAACGGGCATAAGCGTTCCGAGAGTCATCACCGCCATAAGTTCAGACTGACCTGCAGGCTTCTCTACTAGAAGAAAACGTGATTCATTACAGACTTCCTCAGAGTCATCACACTCGCATCGCTCGAATCTTTTGCAGGGCCTTGAGCTCCTTGTCCAATTTGCCAATAATGCTCGCCATCGGATGGTGGTGAGCTGAGATGCGACGAAGCTGGCCGGAAAGAGCCGCATTGGAAGAGTTGTCGTGCGACCTCGACACCAAAACGTTTGATGGGAGGAAAGAAAACCTCTCGCTGAGGGCCGACCACATCGGTTCAAGGAATGCCGCAATCGCATTGCGAGCATCTGAAGAAGAACCGTGTTCTCGTTCCTCCTCGCGCATGATAACCTGTTGAATAGATTCGAGATGGTCGTCTAGAGTGGCGAGGTGAGTGAGTAGGGAATCCGTCTCAGAACTAAGCCTCGAGACAGCCGTATCCAGAAACTGCTCAAGACGACTCAGTTGACTTGCGAGCAGAGTGCCCTTTTCAGACCCCCTCTGCGATGAACCATACGACAGAAAACGGCCCCAAAAACTCTCATCATTCGAGCTCTTTCCTTGTAAAAGGCCCGGGTGATTCTGTGCGTCCCGGCTCCTCCGTGCTTCTTGCGAGACCAAGTTGTCAGAAATCGATTTCAAGCCGACTCGGAGAGTGTCAAGCTCTCGAGAAGCGCTTCGAAGCGCTGTCCAGGCGCCTTCGAATTCAAGATCCAGTTCATGTCTGGCTCCAGGATAAGTGTCACGTATGGTGTTGTATATTTGTCGAAATTCCCGGTCACTGAGCTTCAGCGGGTTGTCGAGCGGTGTCAATGCCTGTACAGTCTGGTTTAAGAAATCTTGCAGCTGAATTCTGGTTTTGACAGCATGCTGATAACTTGCCGGCAAACCGGCAAGTTTGGGGGAAGTGCCGTTGTGGACGACACAGGTCTTTGGGTAAAGAGTTGAAGCAGAAGGCAGTTGACAGAGCTGTGGGAACTGATACAGCAGCTCTGGAAGGATGAGGAGGTGCAACATAGGGATCAGAAGGATCGTATTGACAGCCATCCAAACGACCTTGCTCTGTCCTAATCTTTGAGCCAGGTAAGAGATCTTGTGAAGGACAAACTCCATGCCACTTGCAGCTGGTGCAGGGGTATCTGCAGGCGTCTTGTGCCGATCCGTCGCGCATCCTTGGTCCCGCTGGCTTGCAGAAGAGGCCATGCCTTGATCTCGAGGCGAAATCTGCTTGCTCCGTCTTCTGGGTACGACCCAAGAGCCGTCGGAGGTCATGTCGATGGATATCGATGGCATAATGAGCTCTGGTCCGGAGGTGGAAGAGGTGGACGTGATTTGCGATTCTGAAGGAGACTTTCCATCAGATCTGTACGATCTGGGTTCTGAGCTGCCTTTATTGTGCACACATTCGGCATCGCCATCGTCGCGTGTTTGCCCAGGAGGTAGGTCAGGAACAACCCACGACTCCCCTAAGACTGAGCTGTTCTGAGCTGCGTTGGAGGACATAATCACGACGACCTCTGCATAATTTCAGCGAGAATCTCTTAGAGTAGATCATGACGATGTGGCTGGTTTCATGCTCTGTACCTTAGTAGAACGCTTCGAATGCAATATTCGGTATGCAGACAGTCTCGCATGCCCCATGCCAGGTGACCATGACAGATATCAAAGGCAGAGGCACGATCACATCGATCGGATGAAAGGTGATGGTTGATGATGCTCTTGCGTGGGGTTGATCGTTGTTGACAGGACACGAAAGCTGCTCTGTGGTTGGTCAGCGCGTCCGTCCGTCTGTCGGCGGGGAAAGCTGGACAGAAAAGAAATCGAAACAGCAAGGCTGTTGCACTCATCCCATCGCGCAATGCGCCGATTCAACACGCTCTGCTACAGACAGTACCGCTTCGCAGGGCCACCTGCTGTCTCCATCGACCGACAATGGCCCAGAGCCAGTTCCCAGGTTCGACACTGCTCGTGTTCCGCGGCGCCCGTTGACCGGCCCAGAGCTGCTCCCGCCAGACACGCCAGCAACAGCGCCTCGAACATCCAGCCAGGCACGCCAGCTGCAGACCATCGAGTGCTGGGAACCGCCCAGGAGCTTTTCACCTCGTCCCCCTACAGCCCCGGCTCGCCGCTCTTCCTCCCCAATGGGACCCATGTGATCAACAAGCTGATCGCGTTCCTCCGCGCGCAGTACCGCCAGTACGGTTTCCGCGAAGTCCTCACGCCGAACATCTACAAGAAGTCCCTGTGGGAGGTGTCGGGCCATTGGCAGAATTACAAGGATGACATGTACGAGGTCCGGGGCCGAGGCGCCATGGGGGAGAAGGACGGAGAGCTGGGCGAAGACGAGTCGTACGGTCTCAAGCCGATGAACTGCCCCGGCCACTGCCTGCTGTTCAAGGCACAGAATCATTCCTACCGAGAGCTCCCCATCCGCTACGCCGATTTCAGTCCCTTGCACCGCAACGAGATCTCTGGCTCCCTCAGCGGCCTCACCCGGGTGCGGCGATTCCACCAGGATGATGGGCATATTTTCTGCCGGCCGCAACAGATCAAGCGGGAGATCGCCTTGGCCTTGGGTTTTGTGGACATGGTGATGAAGACGTTTGGTCTGGGACAATACCGTCTCGTTCTGTCTACCCGGCCGGAGAAGGACTTCATCGGCAGCTTGGAGCTGTGGGACAGCGCCGAAGCACAGCTGCGGGATGCGCTGAACAATACGGGCCGCCCATGGGAGCTGAATGAGGGGGACGGCGCGTTCTACGGGCCCAAGATCGATATCCAACTGCAGGACTCAGATGGCAAGTACCACCAACTGTCCACGATCCAGCTGGATCTGAACCTGCCCCAACGGTTTGGGCTGGAATACCAGGTTGCGCCCGGCGAAGAGGATTACAACCCAGACACTCCCGGAAAGGCCACGCCGGTGCTGATTCATCGGGCCATTTTTGGATCATTGGAACGATTCCTGGCCCTTCTGATCGAGCACTACGCGGGTCGGTGGCCGTTCTGGTTGTCTCCCCGCCAGGGCATCATCCTCACCGTGCAGCAGGACGACGCCGTGCTGCGCCAGGCCCAGGAGGCCGTCGCCAAGTTCTCAGGGTTCCGCACCCTGTTGTCCGGTCCGGAGGAGGGTTCTCAGCCTCCTGCGCCCCTTTCTTCGACCGACCCGACGTTCCTCATCGACCTCGACACCAGCAGCCAGCCGCTGGGCAAGAAGATCCAGCGAGCCAAGCAGATGAAATACAATCTGATCTTTGTGCTGGGGTCACGGAATCTCGACGATGGCAGCATCGAACTCGATGTGTCGGGTCAGATGCAGGGCAGCCGCGACGACGGGGCCGCCACGCTGCGTCGTCTGCTGGAAGATCGCGTTGGAGCAGACTCTCTGCAGAACCTCCGCGCGGTGAAGATGAAGATCGACGACGTGCATCCTCTCTTGCTGCAGCTCGAGAAGAATTTCTTGTGATGACTGTCCCGATCCTCTCCTCACGAAGACATGTCTGTATTATTAGATCCACATGTATGTACAGTAGTTACCTCTAGAGAGATATCCCACAACGTTTTTCCAGCTAGCATGAATAATATCAGGAGTCCAAGAGGAGATTGTGTCCACTGTCCACCCGCACAAACCCCATGAAGATCTACGACAGGATGATCTCGTCAATCAGCGGATCGAGAGTGGTCTACTCCGTAGTGCTAGAGTGGCCCGAAGTCCCCGAACAGGCCGGTTAGTAACTTAGTAATAGTACAGAGTACTCCGTACTCTACCAGTCTACCTACTGCCCTAAGCACGGCCGATAGGCACTCGGCACGTTAGGAACCGATGAACGGGGCTCTGCAGACGACCGGTGCCAATCATTCGCCGCGTTGGCTGCTGTGATCGTCAGTTGGTGGCTGAAGGCGGCGTGCCACGCGCAGTCTCCAGGTCTTCGACAGACCTTCTAGACTGAATCCACGCTACCAGCGAGCTAGTGGAGGCTGCGTGTTCCGTTCCACGCTTGCCATGCACTGCGTTAGGTTAGTTTTAGTTGGGCAGCATTAAGTCGGTGCTCTGGCAGAAAGGGAGTCTGAACGTCGCAACGGTGAGTCGATTTTTGAAAAAAAAAAAGAGAGAGGGAGAGAGAACGCTCTTCCTGTTCTAATGGCCAATGACAGCTTGTCGTAATTTTCTATTCCGTATTTTATTTCTTATTTTATTTCTTTTTGTGCGTGTCGACATGGCCTCCTCGCTGCAGTCATCTGTGGAGCGAATCACGATACGGAATGGCGGCAGGCTCGAGAGTCAAGGCCATGGCCGCGGTGTCCACTAGACTCTGGTATCGCAGCACACTGGATCACCAGCCTGCCAGGTGGGTCGGGCAGATCGTCTTCCAGACTCCAGCGAGTCCGGCCGTCCTGGCCGATAATCGCTCGCGCGTCTCTATGCCTCGTCTTCTTCGGAGTCGGTTAGCGAGTACGGAGTAGACAATCGGGGATGCTACATACCAGACAGGCAATCGCCATCCGTTCCAGACAGGAGAAACGAGGAGTTGCGCGAGGTCGAGAACGAACTGGTGCATCCAGAAGTTAAACGCGAGGGGGACCCCTTTTCTTGCAAAGCTTGGATGAACGAGACGGATGGGATGCCCTACGGACGGCTTACTCAGTTCCCCGCGCTCCCGGTCGACGCCCCACGGAACGAGCCTCGCATCTCTCCTCTCCCTGAAATTTAGTATCGAGCCAATCCATTATCCACCGCATCGTTGCTGCCATTGCTCTGCGAACGCCATCCGCGAAACCTGCCAGCCCGTATGGCAAGTAATGTCGCGCCGACGGCGAGCTGACTGACCGTGGCCATCGTCCTGACTGCTGCCTCTTCCCCGCCGCCATGGCGGAGGCGTCGGTCAAGAGCAGTCTTCCCAGGAAGAGCGCGTTCTCCTGCGAGGCCTGCCGGAAAAGAAAGGTATTTTTGGCTATTGTCCTTCTGTTATCTCCTGCGACCAGTGCAAGCGCTGATTAATCCGTCTCGCCAGGTAAAATGTAACGGAGCGAGTCCGTCGTGTGCGCGATGCGCTGCTCGTGGCGAAGTCTGCGTCTACAGTTTGTAAGCAGCTCGTGGTCCATGTCCCGGAGACGAACCAGCCTGTTGTTCGCCCTCGATGGTCGATTGGTTGCTGACTGGTAGGGGCATCGCTGAACCGGCAGAGCGCCGACATTATCCTACACCAAAACCCTCGAGGCCAAGATCGCGCAACTCGAGGAGGCCCTCGCGAAACTCCAGGGTGAACGAGCCCGTGAATCGGAAAACGCGTCCAAGTCGAGTCCCCATGGTTCGTCAGGAGACTTCAAGACCGAACCGGACGAGGGAGGAGAAGGCCTGGCGGACTTGACGGGAGACTTTGAGGGCTTGAAGGTGGAAGATGACGGCCGGATCTCGTTTCATGGCGCGACGAGTCTCTTTCACCTCCCCAGCGGCATGGTCAACGAGACTGCGACGTCGCCCCATACGGCTCTGGAACTCGAGGCGCGGAAAGAGCGACTGATCAACAATGCTTGGCGGGAAAGGGCATTCGAGCAGCTGGCTGCCATCCCTGTACGTCGTCGCAGCATCTTCTCGATCAGGTCTGGCGTTGCTGATGGCATTCTCAGGAACCGTTTCAATATCTCCTTGATTTCCACTGGTGTTGGATCCAACCACTGTTTAATTTTGTCTATCGACCGGCATTCACTCGTAAGTCATTTCCTCTTCATAAGAACTCTTCCAAGGTCGCTAACTTTGGGGGCATTTGCAGGCGATATGAAGGTGGCCGGTCCGTACTACTCCGATATTCTACTGAATGCGATCCTGTCCCATTCGGTACGATGGTGCAAGGGCGAGCCCAAAGTTGGTCCTCTGCTAGAGTCGTACGATGGTGGCGCCAAATTCTACCAATCGGCCGTTTCGGGGGTCTTTGACGCTCTCCGGGTCGGCTACCCCAAGATTCCTACGGTCCAGACGCTCCTCCTGCTCAGCGCCCAGGAGTGTGGGCGCGGAAATCGGACGCAGGCGTGGCTGTACAGTGGCATGGCGTTCCGGCTGGTGGAAGACCTGGGCATCTCGGTAGACAGCCGCAAGTATTCGCGATCCATCCCGTTCAGTGATGAGGACATTGAGATTCGGAACCGGCTCTTCTGGAGCTGTTACTTCTGGGACAAGCTCATCTCGCTCTACTTTGGCCGGTCTCCGGCCATCAAGAACTCCCGCGTCAGTCCTCCTCGGATGATCTGTAAGTCTGGTCCTTGCGTCTCGTCATGGATGCCACTGATTCACAAACACAGTGGACGACACGTCCGAGATTGAGCCCTGGGTTCCCCACGGCGTGGTCTTCCCGGAGGGCACGCATTACCCGCCCACGCAGGCTCACTCCACGTCCTGTTTCATGAAGATGTGTGGCCTGGCCGAAATTCTGAACCAGATCATCATCCACATCTATGACCCGCTTCGGCAGACGGGCGAAAACGAGTTCCTCGCCTGCGTCAAGGAGCAGGAAAAGAACCTGGCACGGTGGTGGGACGAGCTTCCGGACTATTTGCGACTCGTGGCCACAAATCTGCCCCCGTATTGTCCTCCCAGTCACATTGTCACCTTGAAGTAAGTGAGCCATCTCCAGCGGATGATATACCTACTAACATTTCTCAGCTGTCTCTACCATACTATCAACATCCTTCTTCATCGTCCCATCCTCTGTGGCCGACCGCGCACGTCCAAACAAGAGAGGCCGGACATGAACCATCTGATCCAGTGCATGACGTCGGCAACGTCGATTCTGGCCCTGTTCGATCTCTACCGCCGCACATTTGGCGACAGCTACGTCGTGCTCTCGCTTGCGTATAGCGTGTATACGGCCGCCTCGATTTTCCTGCTGGAGATTCAGGCGTTCAAGTACCCTGCTCCCGTGACGCTCGACAAGGTGAAGTTCTGCATCATCGCGTTGGAGCGGGTGAAGACGGCCAATCCGGTGATCAATACCGGTCTGGGTCTGATATACCAGGAGCTGCGGAAGCTCCAAATTGATATCCACGTGTCGACGACAGCAGGGCAGCCGACTGTCAGTCTGCATCCGCATCAATCTCAATCTCAACCTCAATCTCAGTCTCAACTGCAACAACCACAGCCGCAGCCTCCTCCGCCGCCTCAGCCTCAGCCTCAGGTCCAGACGCGGACCCCACCTCAGCACTCGCAACCTCCCCAACAGTCGCAGCAACCCAGCCGGCACATCTCACCATCGCAGCAATCTGCCGCCGCCGGGTCGACACCCTGCTCCCTTGGCCCTGGGTTAACGACAGCCTCGTCCACCGGCTCCGCGAGCCCTCCTGCTGCTGTACTACCTGGATACCAGCAGCAGTATCATCAGCAGCAGCCCATAACGAGCTTTGACCTGACGCAATCAACCGCCCCGTCGTCCTTCGCGGCCGGCGCACATCTTCAAGGCAGCGACGGCAGCGCCGGCAGCGCAGGCATGCCAGCCGTAATGCTAAACCCAGACGGCACGACAATGACATACGAAATCACGCCCGAAGTCTTCGAGGCGTTTTCGTACGTCGAGCCCATCACGACGAACATGACACCCGCACCGGGCTATGATCCGTCGTCGTCGTGGGGGATGATGGGTGCGGGAATTAGTAGTTAGGTAGCCTCTCAATTCTCCGCTCTCTTGAATTTAATTATTTCACGAACGAAAGAACGACATGACGAACCTCTGACTTTACACTGTGAACGGTTCGGCGCGATGTGTTGCTTTTTTTTATACCAGCAGTAGCACCAGCAATGGAGGCGTTTGTTTCTTCTCTTGTTTTCTGATCATTCTTCTTTTTTAATTTGTCGTTCATCTCCCTCTCCATCTCCATCTCCTCATTTATGGGACAGAGATATACATATATATACACATAGCAGAATTTGGGCGTCCTTGGAGGAAATCGTTTCGTTTTGCTTTTGCTCTTGCTCTTCAACAGCTCGATGTATGTATTGTATTACTGTTCTTGTTTGTCTGTTAGGTATGTATGTATGTACGTACTTAAGTCAGTCAGATGGTTCCAGCTAGGAGGGAGGAGGGTCAGAAATAAATAAATAAAATAATACATTACATAGGATCCTGGATCTGGGCGTGTCTGTGGCTGCATGTCAGTTGGTAGTGTCGCTGGCCGGCGAGGACGATAGCTTGATAATATAACAGCGCCGGGTCCTAGGAAGTCGGGTGGGCGTATCTATATATCTAACTATCGACAAAAAAAAAAAGAAAAAAGAAAAAAGGAAAAAACCATAGGACTGACTGACTCGTCAATTAGTTTACTGTATGGAGTGTATGTGTAAACGTTAGCTGGACATAATGAAGTTTAATTATTTAGTAGCACGAAAAATGAAGGGAAAAAGTCTCAATTCATTTGATTTCGATTTTGATTTCCTCTGCTGTCCAATGAGCATAGATAGATAAGACAAATATATTTGCATAAATGGATAATATAAGCGCAAAAAAAAAAGAGTAATTATATATATTGCTGCAAATTTGTCCAAAACATAAAAATAATGACACTCGCTTTTTGGGGAAATCTGTGGTATGTTAGATATTTCCAAATATGTGTGAGTATATGAATATATATATGGATAGATGTATAGATGTATAGATGTAGAGCTCAGACAGCATTGTCTTGCGGGATAGGCTGCTTTGATTCAGAGGTTTTCTCTTCCTTGCGAGAAGCTTCGTAGTCGCTGATGTTGTCGTCACGCAGCGTGGCGCGCCAGCGGAGGTACCACGGTCCCTCGAAGAGCTCGCCCATGCGCTCCATCGGAACACCTTTCGTCTCCGGGGCTAGGATGCCCAGGATGACGATGCCGAGGAAGCAGATGCACGCCCAGAACACGTACGCGCCCCACACGTCCAGCGAGACGAACATGTTGGGCGTGACGCGCACGACGGCGAACTGGAAGAACCAGTGCAGCGACATGCTGATGGCGTAGGCGACGCTGCGGATACGCGTCGGGAACAGCTCCGAGCCGTAGATGTAGGGGATCGTGCACAGCCCGACGGACCAGCCGACGGCGTACACGAAGATGGACGCGATGGCCGCGTCCGACGCCGACTTGTTGTTGCCCGCGCCCGGGATCGCCATGTACACGGCCATGTAGATGTGCGCCGCCAGCTGGAGGGCCAGACCGACCAGCGAGCACCGTCGGCGGCCGAACAGGTCGATCAGCCCCCAGGTGAAGGCCATGGTGAAGACGAACTTGACGATGCCGTACGCGCCGGACGAGATGAGCGACTGGGCGTTGCCCGTCACGCCCGCGTAGGTGAAGATCTGCGGCACGTAGTAGGTGATGCCGTTGCCGCCGGTCCACTGGGCGATGGTCTGCATCGCCATGACGAGCCAGAAGCGGCTGCGGTAGTTGGGGTTGAGCTGGATCTCCTTGAAGATGCTCCACATGGACACGCCCTCCAGATCGGCGACGTGCGCGCGCACCTGGGCATCGATCTCGTCGAATTCCTTTTCCACGGCGGGGTCAGACGTGGTCGAGCCTCGCAGGCGGGCCAGCACCTGCCGGGCTTCCTCGTGGCGTTCCTTGGACGCCAGGTAGCGCGGGGTTTCGGGCAGGAAAAAGGAGCCGATGAAGCAGAAGCCGACAGGGATCAGCGGGATGGCCTGGACGAGGCGGTACTGGGTCCGGGTGGGCGCCATTTCCACGCTGGCAGCATAGTTGATGAAGAAGCCTGTGTATATCCGGTCAGTCGGAGAATCATTCCTCGCGTGTCTCGTCCGGTTTTCGTCGTACCCAATGCCAGGATGAACAGCAGAGTGACCATCGTCATGCTGACTGCCACTCCGCGAGTTCGAGCCGGGGCAATCTCGGACAGATACAGCGGCGAGATGACGGTGAGGGCGCCGGCGCCCAGACCGGCGAAGATGCGCGCGAACAGGAGGAGGCCGTAGATGCCGGACGAGAAGACCTGGATAAAGGTGCCGATGACATAGACGACGGTGGCCAGCTGCCAGGCGCGCAGGCGGCCGATGCGGTCGTTGAAGAAGATGGCCAGGAGGGCGCCAATGGCGGCGCCCAGCACCAAGAAGGAGGAGATGTTGGCCTTGCGGTTGGCCAGGCCAGTGGCATTTCCTTTCCAGTGGGAGGCAGAGAGGTTGAAGTCGTCGACGAAGGAGGGCAGGGTGACGCTGGCGCTGAAGCCGCCTTCATCGTAGCCTGGCGAAGAAGGCATCAATCAGCACGACGCAAGGCAGTGATCTGCGGCATCGCATACCTTTGGGGAGACATCCACAGGCGATCAGGAAGACAATGGACGCGTAGTAGGCGTTGGTCGTCCATCTGGACTGGCCAGCCGGCTGCTTGGGCTCCATGGCCGACGACGAGTCGAGGAAGAGACGATGTCTGCACAGTGAGGAGAGAATCGAGAGAGCATGGGCCTCGAAGGTTAGTTAAATAGAGGCAAGTAAGGTTAATAAATTCCGGCGATGCAGATGCCGGCGTCTGCTGCCGTCACGCTCTAGACAAGGGTGTGCAGACCCCTCGTCCTCAGCGCATCATTCGACGGCAGGATTTCTCCGATCGTTGTGCTTGCAGCAGGAGAAGAGATTCGCGATCAAGTTCTGCAACGATTAAGTTCTGCAACGCGGCCGCTAAGATGACGATTAATTAAGCGCGGCTCCACGGCGTGGCGGCCCCAAGGAGCAGTAAGCCTGCCCCAGATCATCCTTCTGTCCTCTGCTGCCATCTCAATTGACATCTGCGATCGAATCTCAGGTATTTTTTCCGGAGGACGACGCCGTTGTTCACTGTCTTGTGTCGCTTTTTCGCTAGGCGATCGCACGATGGGGCTGCCAGGAGGGGCTCGGTCAACTTCCGACGCTGCGTGGAGAGAGCCGACGCATGGCTGAGCGATGAGGAACAGCACAGCTGGCTGTGCAGGAGACGATGAAGAAAAGAAAAAGAAAGCATGGCTCATGGCTCTTATATCTCTGTCAGGCATTTTTCCGCACGTTGCAGGGACAGCTGGTGCTGCTGTGTCACCCAGACGGCATCCTTCCGAGCCGCCCGCCAGTCAGTCGCCATGTGGATGGCCTGGTTTTTTTTCCCTATTCTTTCTTTTTCATATAATTTTTTTCTTTCCTCCAGCCAGGTGAATGTCGCTTGCCATCTGTCCTGGCTGGCATCGCATCCTGCTGTACAGTTCAGTACATGAGCAGCTGTCAGCGTCGGAGATTTCCCGTTTCGACCCGTCGACTATCTCGACGACTATCAAATCCACAGATCGTGTCAGCTCAGGATGCTGCTCAACGGATCTAATCTAGAGAATCGCTAGTGGGGCTGGCCTGTCACTGAGATCGCCTTCTTTCCTCCTTGCACGCCGTCGGTCATTCACCGGTGGTGGCTCTTTCTTTATCCTCCATGCTTCCCTCGCTTGTTCTGCAGCCGTGCGTGGCTGTCCGGCGAGTTCCACCGGTGAGTGCCTGCTATGCTGTCTGAAAAAGTCCTCTATTCTCCTGTCTCTGTGAGACGATGTTGTATCGCTACCACCTATTCCATTGCGTGGATTGTCCGGTGTTCTTGCGGCCATGCTGACCAAGCTCAAGCTCAAGGTCCGCCTTTTCACAGCCCGTTTCCTCGCCAGCAAGAGCCAGACGCAGACGCAGACTGCTGCGTCGGTCAAGCCATCGCCTCTTGCGCAGAGGATTCCTCCTGAATCATGGGACAGCCACATGCATGTCGTTGACCCTCAGCGCTATCCCATGGCCCCGGGTGCGTTGTATACGCCCCGTCCGCACACGCTGGCCCACGCGCAGACCTTTGAGGCGTCTGTCGGCATGCGCAATGTCGTCCTGGTCCAGCCGTCCATCTACGCTTTCGACAATTCGTGTCTGCTCGACGCGCTGAAAGAGATGGGCCCGTCGCGGGCGCGCGGAGTGGTCGTCATCGATCCGGACTCAATCCAGCCCGAGACCCTGGCCCAGTGGCATGCGTTGGGCGTTCGCGGCGTTCGCGTGAACCTGAAATCGGTAGGCAAGGTCATGACGGGCGACGAACTGGCCGAGACGCTGGCAAAGCACGCCCAGGTCATCCGCCCGCTCGGCTGGGCGCTGCAGGTGTACGTCCCCCTCGACATGATGCCCGCGCTGGAGCGGTGTGTGCCGCAGCTGGGGGTCAAAGTCTGCGTCGACCACTATGGATCGCCGGATCTCTCTGCCGTCAAGGCCGACTCGTTCGACCCGTACGCCCTGCCGGGGTTCGCCTCGCTCGTCGCCCTTCTTCGCGCGGGACAGACGTATGTCAAGCTGTCAGCGCCGTATCGGCTGTCTCCGGATCCGCAGATGCGCGTCATTCGCGTTTTGACGCAAGAGCTGCTGCGAGTGGCGCGGGACCGGGTGGTGTATGCGACGGACTGGCCGCACACGCGGTTTGAGGGGGTCGACATTCGACCGTTTACCGAGATGTGTCTGCAGTTGTGCGGGGGGGATGCGGAGCTGGCGGAGCGTCTTTTTCAACGAAATGCAGAGGAGTTGTGGGATGTCTCACCTTGACTGTTCTTATTTCTTTGTTCGGTTGGACGCCGTAGTGGTTGCATGGGTGTGGTTGGCATCATTACGACTGTAGATTTTAGATTACAGCATAATATCATCTATGATACCCACGAAGTGCTCTCGATGTTAAGACTGCGTGTAAGATGCAATGTAAAACACCGCGTCATTCAGCGTGATCCACCTGAAGTCAGAATCAAGAAATATTCCATCATCCTAGCATTCACAAATTCTTTATCTAGCTCCAACCACGAGTCGACGAATACTTGGCCAACTTCCAATCCGGCTGTTCATACCTACCTACGCACTTACCTAGGTATGTAATCTTCTCGACGAATCTAAATACCTAATCTAAGTAGTAAATAATCTTAGTCCAATGAAGTTCCCAGCAGGTGATCCTTTTTCCTTAGACTTCTTTTGATAAACTTTTCTACTATAAATCTTAGATATTATTACTGAGATTGAGTTTGATCCGAAGTCAATATTATATTTATTCCTACACATGTACTGTACTGTACTGTACATATCTGTCATTCAACCGTTCTAAGTAAGTGAGACCGGATTGCAACGTCAAACCTACTTTCTCTACTCTCACTTACGTCCATAAATATGCTTGAGCAAGGTAAGAAGATCATCGACAGTATCATTCTCAGTTAGTCAGATAGTCAGCTAGTCAGTCAGTTAGGTACCTAAGTAGTCAGTAGTCTGGGCTGGTGAGCTTGTCAGTCAGTCAAGAAAACCAACCCATCTCGTGATCCTCGACATAGATCTTGGGAGGGAACGGACACCCACGACGACCATCAATAAAGACCGTTCCCTCAGCGCCATAATTCGGGCTCGGAACCACCTCGTAACCCGCGACGCGGACACGCGAGACCCCAGCATACCGCACCAGCATGTCGCACATGAGATCGACCTGCCCGGGCAGAGCGACCTGGCCGTCGTCGACCGTAGCGCACACGACGGCCGCCAAGCGGCTGGTCGCGGAAAACAGTCGCGGTACTCGTACTCCATCAGGTCGAAGCATGCGGTGCATCAGGGCGTGGACATGGCGCTCGCCAGCATGCGGGTCGAGAGTCCTGTACGGCATGGGAGGAATGTGCGCCATCAGCGCGCCGTGAGTAGACACGATCATCGCCACGCTGCATCCCTTCAGGTCCTGTGTGCCGATCGCTGCCACGGGGCTATCGCGCTCGAACGAGACGAACTTGATTCCGTCCATGGGCACGTCGCGCGCTTCGCCCATGAGGAGGGCTTGGTGGAAGGTGGAAGCGGCTGGGCGCGACGGAGTGGGCGGAGATGTAGGCCGAGGAGTAGTACTGCATGGTGCTGCTGAAGTCGGTTAAGTCGTGACTGTTGGTGTTGCTGCTGTTCCTGAGGATGACGCTTGTCGTTGATCGGACCTGATCTGATCTGTCTGATCTGATCTGATGGATCGATCGATCTGATCAAGGATACAATGATTCCAGACTGAAGAGTTTTTTATATCCATGGTCATAACAATAACTACAGTATATACGGCAAACAGCGACAAGGAAAGCATTACAAGTCAGTATTCTACGACCCATCCCGGCAGGAGTTGGATATCGAGTCGGTCTGGGCCGGAGTAAAGGATAACTACAGAACAGAAAACGGAATATAATGCAATGAAATGCTATTGTTTGCGAGGGTATATGATTCTTTCTTTATGACTCTTTGTCTGGAATCATCCAAAATGGACGACGACGATGAAAGGAAAATGATTATTATAAAAGCACGCTTTGTTCCGTCCGTCAGTCCCTTATAATGATACTGATGATAATATCTAGAGAAGAGTATCTGCAGATAGTAGAGCAATGCCTGTTAGAACAAAGGATTGTTTCTGCTACAATGGATTGTTTTTTCCGTCTTTGTCTTCTACAATATGTAGGTAGATAGCTGGCTAGGTAGATAGGGCATTATTCTCCAGCAGCGGCGGTGATATTCTCCATAATTAGATATTTGGCTAGATATTTTTTTAAAAAAAAAATCAAAATTCAAAAGTCGACTCCCTGACGTGATAGTATAATACCATACTACGATATGATATGGAAACATGGATAATTACGACCGTAGGAAACAAATTCTAAAAATTCCAGTCTTTTACTTCCATTATAAACTAAATATCTTTTTTTCTTTAGTTGTTGACCTATCTCTCCAATCCACGATTTTATTTTATTTTATTTTTATTTTTTTTTCCCAGTGAATAAATATGTAGTGTATCTATCTGCAGCATCGAACAAAGAACATTATCCTACCTGATGTATGTACTGTTGTACAGTACGTATGAGCAGTACAGTAACCCTAACCCTTGAGTTAGTTGACTTCCCGCTTCCTGCTGAATGCCTGCTAACCAGCCAGCCAGACTTGATAACTGGGTTTGAAAAGATCGATCTATATATGATAATATATGTAATCTCCATTTGTGTTCTGGTCGTTGGATTCTGATTAATTTAATCTCCACCACGTTACTCGATTGGATCCACGGGACTCTCCTGTGAAGCTTAGCTGGTGCTCTAGGAAACATGCACTATCTATTATGTCTGGAAGAATCAAGGACTGGTACCAGTATGAGTCTGTCACTCAAGAGGCTTGAGAAGGTCTGACGATACCTCATAATGGAAGCCAGACCTTATACTCGTCGAGCAAGCCGGCAGTTACGGGAAAAGAATATCTCGTCAATTCATCTGACGTATTTGCCGGAATTGTATTCAGTCATGATTGGTTATTTCTTGGTTATTTCTTGTCTATCAGACACGAACAGCAGCGTAAACTAATTAATCTCGATGATCAAACCACCAACAGAACAAGCTGACTCTTTCCGACAGAAGGACAGTTGGGTATATTCGATTGTATTCTATTTGACTTGGTTCGACTAAAGTCAATTGATCCTAATCCTAATCAAAGCGAACTGACTACCATTATCATCGTCATCATCATCAAATCAAGTCTTCCACTCAGCCACAGACGTGCATCCCCATTTATTGTTGTCGTCCTGTAAGCATAACACAGAAACAGCGCATTAGTATGCATCCATTCATCAATGTCCAAAGAAATGACGTGGAGAATAAGAGTGCACAAACCAAAACATAACAACACCACACATCATTAGCCTGCGGACAGGGTTGCTTCGCTTCTGGAGCGGGGGTACCTGCACCAACAACACCACAGAAAATCAATCAGCAGGGTATTCAACTCAACAGCATCAACAAGATTATGTTCAGGGTAGGGTCTTCGCACAGCTATCAGCAACAGTCATCCCATTGGGCCACTGCTCCACTCGCGAATCGTCGCAGCAGTACGGCTTCTGTGGGAATCCTTCGTCTTTGGCGAGGCTGCACCACCAGTTGCCGTTTCCGGCATTATTTGTAGTAGTACTGGCAAGGGAGACGCTGGCTAGAGAGGTGAGGAGAAGGAGAAGAGTAGTGGTATGCATTGTTGGTTGATTTTCGGACTGGTAGGGAGGTAGAAAATCGTATATCGCCTCAACCGGTAGTGGGCTAGGAAGAAAGAAGAGAAGAGATACAGAGTACAGATAGGAAGAAAAGAAGGGTTGATTGCATGCATTGCGTCTCGTGCTGCCAGGTACATGATTCTCGTCAGCCCCTTGCATGCATGCATTGCATGTTGTGTCGAGATATTTCCCAAGGGAGGGGGGAATGGAATGCTCCTACTTGCGCCTACTTGCCTGTTTTGGTAAACCTACATAAGCTAAGCTATGACTTATTTAATATTATTTCCAACCCCTTGGAAGATGGTGCATGTACTGTATATCGTCACGTGGAGCATGACAATAGGGGAAGAAATCAATGAATAAAATAGGGTATGGTCGCCAACCGTTTTTTTTTTGTTTTGAGAAAAAGGTGATTGATTATCAAATGTATATTCTAGAATTAAGCATCACTTTCATACATGTTTGTAATATACTGTACTCTTGAATCTCGCGTGTAGTGGTATCTATCAATCATCGATCTACTCTGGTATCAAGAATTTCTGTATCATTACCCATCCAGCGAATACTAGTATAGGCAGAAAGTTAAAAAAAATCCCCAGAACATCAATATCATCATATACTTTTGTTCTAGCCATACGCATTAATCCATGTAAAGCCTGCCTGTGGCGATTCCGTCCAGACGAGTGCATTGCGGGAAGACTTGTCAGATGTTATATTTGTAGAGCGTCTGGACCCTCGCCGTCGAGGTACATTTCTTGTAAACAAAAAGATGAAACAGACGTTAGTAATACTCCGTAGAAGATGAAGACACGAGCAGAAACAAAGCAAATTAATTGTTCTCGTTAATAATCTATCAACGTCTATACAGAAAACGTTCCCAAACAGCAAATGCAATTAGTCGTAAAATAGACATTGCACAAGTTTTACCAGTTTACCAGTTTACCAACTCAACTGCTCGCACCATTCACCCCGTTGGCAGCCTTGATATCCTCCTCCGAGCTCATGATCTGCACCTTGATCGCTCCCGTCTTGGGGTTGGCCGCCGTCTCAAACGCCTTGACCGCATCCTCCAGCGGGAACCGGTGGGTGACCAGCTTCTTCAGGTTGATCACCCCGTTCTTGACCAGACGGATCGCCTTGGGCCAGGTGTTGCAGTAGCGGTACTGGTACTGCAGGTCGATTTCCCACGTGCTCAACCGCATAAAAGGCACCTTCATCTCGTTCTTGCCCACGCCGATCACAAAGACTTTACCTCCGAACTTGACGCTCCAGATCGCGGACGCAACGCTGCTCTCCACTCCGGTGCATTCCATGGCCACACGGGGTCGAATCGCGTCGGGAGCACTGCCATTCCCGTCATTCAATGCGTCCAGAATCCCCGCTGCGTTCTCCTCGGGAGAAAGTCCCGGCTGGACCTTGTAGGTGCGAACCTCAGGCACCAGTTCCTTGGCGAAGCGCAAACGACCCTCGTCGATATCGGTGATCACGATAGGGGTGGCGCCTGCAGCGCGGACGCAAAGCAAAGTCACCAAGCCGATGGGGCCGGCTCCGGCGACCAGAACGGGATCTCCCAGACGAACTCCAGCGCGGTCCATACCGGCGAGGGCGACACTGAGAGGCTCGAGCAGGGCGCCATCCTCAAAACTCATATCGCCAATCTTATGACACCAGATGGCCGGGTGGTTGACATAGCGTCGGAGCAGACCGTCGACCGGGGGCGTCGACAGGAACTCGACATTCTCACAGCCGTTGTAGCGACCGGTCAGACAGGGCTCGCACTTGTTGCAGATGATGTTGGGCTCAATCGCAACGCGGTCGCCGGGCTTCAGTGTCTTCACGTCAGGGGCAACGGCAATGACAACGCCCGCAGACTCATGACCCAGGATGTGGTCCCCCGTCACGATCATGGGACCGATGCAGCCAGCATGCCAGAAGTGAACGTCTGATCTGTGAGAATCCATCAGTCACTGAGGATAATATTCGGTTCCACTCAGTCTTACCCGCAAATGCCCGTGCTGCGGACTTCGACCGTCACCTGGCCGGGTTTGAGGTCGCTGCCGCTCTTCACCTCTTCCAGAGTGGGCTTTGCGTCTGCGACCCACAGGTCATGGTTGGGATTCGTGTAGACGCCAATGTTGGGCTTCGTAAGGTTGATTTCGGCGGCCATATCGTACTCTTCCCTTTGACAACGTAAACCGTCCAGCGAGAGTATCTAAGGGGCGAACGACGAGAGGTGTGTAGAAAGAGGGGGTACGGCAGAGTAGGACAAGGGGTCTAATAAAGATGGGACACGCCTGCGCGGCGGTCCAGCAGCCTGTGGAGGCAGCATCGACGTGTCTCAAGCTAGGATCTCCTGTCAGACCGGAGAAGAAGGTATTATCCGGGCGCCGACAGCAGATGCGCGGGGGAGGAATTGCCGTGATTGGAGTTGGAGGGGAAGGTGAGCCGGTGCGAGCCCCTCCACCCCGCTGGAGAACCATCTCTGGCTGTGCGGATAAATTTGGATACCTTGTCGATACTATCACCATTGCTGCCTGACATTTTTCTAGACAGTCTCCTAACGAGTACTGCTGTCGGTGAAAGTAATCGCCTAGAGTTTCCCCAAGAGTGTGTCAGCAGAGGAATTGTGCATTCTATCTACCTGTCCACGAGACCCGCTGCATACTTGCTGAACTCGAGCATCGCGATAACCGTCTCTTCGGCAAAAAAAAAAAAGGACACACTCACCGGCCTGACATGGCCCCAAACGCTCCACACGTGGCCAGGCATCAGATCTAGACTGGTCAGGTGACAATAAAGATTGTTTAGTCTGGAAAACGTGAACTGATCCATCTCGAATTTGCCGACAAAAGCACGGAGACGGAGTGCCGTGTCTGGTAATTCTCCGGCGGAGATTCCTCTACCCCGGAGTACTGTCCACCATCCACTCACATCTTCTGGATTAGTATTATCTCTAGACATGCCTTCTCTGGCGATAATATTACATCTCAGATGTTATACTCCAACATAGAACGATATCTATTGTCAGCTATTGACAATTGAGATGCTTCCCACGTCTCGTCGGGTATTGAAGAGACACTGCGGAGAATCATCTTTTACACCCGCTCTCTCTAAACTGATCCAATAGCCTCTACACCTAGTTTGTCATTATATCCTGCGACAGCGCAGATTCTTTGCTACTGTTCACGCCATCTTTCGACCTGTTACTTAAGGACCTCTCTTGACGCGCCATCCCTCATAAACATTCCCTGTTCGCACTGATATTTGGTCAAGGATTTCTTCGCAACTTTCGTGAAACCACTTCCTCTACCAAGCCCATAATAGTGCCTGGATCCCGATCTCGAGGACTGCGACAGCCAATTTCAAGCTGATCAAACAGGAAACAAAACAGTGCTCTTTAGGCGAAGAATTTCTTGACCTGGACTGTCACCTAGATTGCTGTTCATGATAGCATCGGGGCTAGAATCCTCGAAACTGACAGGAAGTGGGCAATCCGCTAGGGAATCCTCCGGTACGTCGATGAGCGAAGATTAGCAATTTCGTCCAAGGCATCCCAAGACGTGGCCTTTCCAGCAATCCATTCTGCTTCTGCCCGACGATCTCGTCAGGAAACGTTTTCAGTTACCACAGTAAAGTTAACCGCCTTCAAGAAGTAATTCGATATATATAGCTGGGAGAAATTCCAAGTATTATTGTTTCTAGTTCTAATAAATAGTAGTATATCAATCTAATAATTTAATAGCTACAATAGAGCTTACTTAGAGCTTATAGCCTTTTCAAGGCAAAGGCTGGCGGTCAAAAGTTTGACTTAATTTTGCCTCATCTATCCTATCTGTAGCGACTAAATTGAGATACCATTAAAAATATCGAGGAAACTTATGAAGGATCCAGGAGGGACGCACCAACTACGTACATGATACCTATGGATGATCCTTACACGTGATGACTATGGATCAACCATGTGATCTGAGGATGGACCATTCATGCTCCCCATCCGTCAAGGTACAACCTTGTACCGCAACACTATCTCTCTTCATGGAGTCCTTGTGGTATACTGCCAAGTCACTTTTAAATAAGCTATGACCATTTACTTTATTAACCAAGGCATGCCAACAGATGTAGATATAGATGTGGCATAATAATGAAACAATCAAGAAGTAGAGACAGCTATATAAAGGTAAGCTAAAAAAAAAAGAGTCGAAAGAGGAGGGCAATCTAGAAACAAGTTCTATTTTTCTCGAAAAATAAAATAGATCGATAGCGTCGTCTAATGATCATTCTCTGTTTTATTTTTACATGAAAATTAATCTACCGAAAAAAAATCGTGAGAGTCAATTTAGAGACAGACTTTGGAACTAAGCCAAGGAAATTCCTGCAAAAGGACTGGAAGCCGTCAGAGGAGCAAGATATCTCCCATTTATGATATCCACCACAATCTACTCCAGCAATATATATTGGGATATCCATACCATAGATATCTCCAAGCTATATACAGCTCTATTTGCTTGAGCACCCTCCAGTAGCGTAGCGACTAAATGCGGTATGCCATTGCTATCGAGGATAATCCATGAGATAGATGATCGAGGAAGGATCCTCCGACTACGTACTGTACAGTACAGGGAATGGGATATCCCTACCCAAGTCACGGGTATCACATGTGACCAGAGATGGAACCTCTATATTTTGCGTCAAGGTACAACATTGTACCGCGACAAGTGGTCATAACAGAAACTGTTATTCTACACCATGCAATTCATGGCCATTTGCTAATTAGATCCAATATGTACTGTTAGAATATAATGGCATGATTCTAGATGGAGACGACCCTCATTGCTGAAGATGTCATCTAGTTTATCTATGCAATTGTCATCTATTATTCAAACTCTGGGAAGAATCTCGTTTTTAGTTATTGGAGTAGGATTTGGTGAGCTAGAGAGAATACAACAGGCTGTGTCGCATGACAACAAGGCAAGCCCATTGTCAGGACACATGGGTACTCCATTGTCGCTAGATGGTCACATGTTGTATAGACTGTCCATGTATGTAGTATGCATACAAGCTTCCTTAACTGTATTCTCATCAAGCTTCTTCCATGGTTACACTAAGCACATTTCCATGTTGCAGCCTGCATGACAATATATGCAAATGGGGTTTATGCCAGTTCCAGTGATCAAATCATACAGAGCTCCAAGATATGCCTCAATGAACTATCAAGAGACAAGCAGGTCATCTGATTCCTTTCCTATTCTAGGGCTGGTGGCATGCCACCTTTTAACACCCTTATGCTACTGCAGGAGATGAGGCAGAGTGA
Organism: Rasamsonia emersonii CBS 393.64; assembly: GCF_000968595.1. Taxonomy (NCBI): domain Eukaryota; kingdom Fungi; phylum Ascomycota; class Eurotiomycetes; order Eurotiales; family Trichocomaceae; genus Rasamsonia; species Rasamsonia emersonii. The sequence goes on from NW_013563250.1 coordinate 96,077, forward strand.
TCAGCACAACTATGAGTTTATATTCTGATGACAAGGCCTTGGTATTATAGCATATTTGTGATAATGGCAATGCGTAAGGTACAACCGTGGAAGATGCTTAAAGATCTAAGATCAAGGACACTCTTCATCTACATACGTGGCCGATCCACACACATGACCGTCTAATGACAATGGACTGCCCATGTGATCCGACGATGGAGTTAGCGTGTCATCACACGACAATACTATCTCTCTACTTATATATATATCTGTATCTTGATATTTAATAAAATATAACAATGCAATGTAACTCAGCACTTTACTATCTTTTTACCCTATCTATTTGACACTGTCGAGTCACTTGATAAAACCGTTCATTCAACCCAGCACCCGCCCGTAGCGTTGCCTTAAGTTCCTGTTCTTTCCTGCGTCGTCCGTTACTCGTCCGCCGTCTTCTCGGACCGCGGTCGCTACCCCGCAAACACTACTGCAATAACCTCAGGTACTGTGGCAGCAGCTGTAGGTATTTCATAAATACAGATCAGGAGGTGACGACGACACTTATGAGGAGTTCAAGTTAGATTTACTCCAAATCTAAGACACATCTCCTTGTCTCTGGCAGAAAGACAACATTAGACACCAACTATCTTACGGTCTTCTCAACTAATATATTGTTAGGCAATGCCTATTTACCTCTTAAAAAAAAGCTGCCATGACAATATAGCATTGCAAAAATGGAATGAAGCAAGAAAAAAAAATCTACAAAGCAGGGACGATTGAAGAAAGGCGAAAAACCACAATATACCTGTAACATGCGAATGTGCTAAGGTGTAACTGTAGAATATGCTCAATAAATCTAAGATCAAGATACTCTATACTACATACGTGGACAGTTCATGCAATATGTGACTATGTAGTAACAATGGGTTATCCATGTATCCTAATAATGGCCTTACTTTGTTGTCACATGACAATATCTGCATTTGAAGGAGTCGATACGTTTCCTCACAAAGAGTGTGCTGGTCAAGGTAACAGATTGAGAAAGCAACTACTTATCGCAAGATAAGGCATGACATAAAGTCCTCCGTAGACCTGGTGCAAAGCCGGTACCAGCCCTGCTCTGTCACTCTGGACGCCCCGCCCCTTCTTCACCTTTACAGCAAATCTCCAACCAGAGGAGATCACCGGAACACATGAAGGGTGACCAGGATAGTATGTACCTTGCAGACAGGATGTCACCGCCCAGGCTCAGTCTTACGTGTCCTCCATATGAAACTGTTGGAGTTCCTCTTCGACATACGCGTACGAGGGCGTTCGGCCCCCATTGTTGGTGATGCTTTTCGTGATAACTCGAGTACCAGAAACGTGGTCCCCCACTTCCTTATATGGCTGGAGGGTAATGAACAGTTCGACAGATTATACTCCGGTATAGCAGGTCCTAAATGCTCCGGACTTTTGGCCCTCTGCATGAAAGCGTACAGCCTACAGCAAAATGCCTGTAGAATCCGTGTAGAAGCCGAGATGCTTACATAACAGGCACAGACGGGTGCTGAATAAGCATAACATGTTATCAACCAATCACATTCACGTGCGGATACTTGATACGCAGATCTGGCCAATCACACACGTTCCCGTGCCCATGGTCACATTATGCTCGAGAGAGAAGATTAACTTATTAAGCGTCTCCAGCAGACTGTGGGGAGGAAAGCTTATTGCTAGCCATTCGTGAACCATAATCCTTCGTTCTGTAAACCGCCCGAGCGAAACGACGGATCCAAGGCTTGTTGAAGCCACAAACGGCGTCTTTCCATTCGAGCAGAGGAGACGAGAGCGTAACAGTCCAGTCGGCGATTAGAGGGTCACAATCCAGTGGAAGGAGGGGGCGGACGGGTGGGTCAGTCACATCTTCATCGTTCCCATGCATGAGCTTAATCTGATGTTGCATTCACCCCCCACAAACTGAAACGAAGGCGGATCACCTGTTTCCCTACCTGGCTATCTCGCTGGCTGACGCTGTCTGCTGCTCCTAGGGTCTATTGCAATCACAAAATGTTTGTCCAAGGGTCAAGAGACAAATATTCGGTATCGCAATATCAGAATGAAGGTGTTGAGGAGCTAAACCGATCGATGCGGGGATGGCCGATCATGGTACGCTACATCCAAGGGACGGCAGGACCCTGCGCAGTCAACCGCGCGGCCAGGAGACTAGCCCAGGAACGTTGCATCTGAGGTCAGGAGCCTCCCTCGATAGCCTCATCCTGGTTCGTTATCGCAACCCTGGTACGCGTTTTGGCTGCAACCCTCCGTGATGGTTCCTTGATCCCTTTACCCTGGCTGCTACCTTACACGGATGCTGGTTATCACTCATCATGTGTGCGTCCACGTCACGTCTCTTGAGTCAGCCGCCTCTGCTCCAGGGGGGAAGCATAAGTATATCAGGGCATCCTCTTCTGCCGGTCGTTCTCTTCATTCTCACTACAACAAGCCTCTCGAGAGCCTGCGTCACATTCCCTACCTTACCTAAAGGTCCTTGACGGATCCGTCCATTCCCTCTAGTGCCTCAACTTTATCGTTCCTTCATTGTACATACGTTCTTATCGATCCCTATCACCATGCATTTCTCCAAGGTGCTCGCCAGCCTTGGCCTCATGGCCACTGCTGCCTCGGCTGCCCCCCACATGCTCAAGACGCGCAATGCGACAGGCACTGGCGCCCAGAACGTCGTCTACTGGGGCCAGAACGGCGGCGGCATCGTCGAGAACAACGACCTGGCCACCTACTGCACCTCCACCTCCGGCATCGACATCATCGTGCTGGCCTTCTTGTACGAGTGGGGTAACGGCGTTACCATCCCGTCTGGCACGATCGGGCAGTCGTGCTACATCTCGACCTCCGGCGAGGGCCAGAACTGCGACGACCTGGCCAAGGCCATCGACACGTGCAAGGCCAACGGCGTCAAGGTGATCCTGTCGCTGGGCGGCGCGTCGGGCTCGTACTCGCTGCAGTCGCAGGAACAGGCCGAGACCATCGGCCAGAACCTGTGGGAGGCGTACGGCAACGCGGGCAACGGCAGCGTGCCGCGGCCCTTCGGCAGCACCTTCGTCAACGGCTGGGACTTTGACATCGAGGCCAACAGTGGCAACCAGTACTACCAGTACCTGATCGCCAAGCTGCGCTCCAACTTCGCCTCCGACCCCAGCAACACCTACTACATCACCGGCGCGCCGCAGTGCCCCATCCCGGAGCCCAACATGAACGTGATCGTCACCAACGCCCAGTTCGACTACCTCTGGATCCAGTTCTACAACAACCCCGGCTGCTCCGTCAACGGCAACATCAACTTCGACCAGTGGAAGACCAACATCGCCAACACCCCCTCCGCCAACGCCAAGCTCTTCATCGGCGTGCCTGCCTCGCCGCTGGGCGCCACCGGCACCGAGAGCGGCGCCCAGTACTACCTCCAGCCCAGCGCCCTCGCCTCGCTCGTCGGCCAGTACCAGAGCGACCCCGCGTTCGGCGGCGTGATGATGTGGAACGCCGGCTTCTCCGACTCCAACGTCAACAACGGCTGCACCTACGCCCAGGAGGCGAAGCACATCCTGACGACTGGCTCCCCTTGCTGAGCAAGCAAGCAAGCAAGCAAGCAAGCAAGCAAGCAACATCTCTCGAGAGATCGCTTTTTGAGACTCGGACACGGACATGGACATGAGATCGTGGATTGATTCCGCGAGTTAGTCCCCTGTACAGTCCAGGAGGTCTATCTAGCTAGATATAGGGCCTTTTGCGCAAGTCGTATATAGGCCTTTTTTTTTTGGCTTCTCTGTATCTAGGACCCAATTCATCTTTCTCTTTGGAGACTTTCTTCTTGGACATAGAATTTTGAATTGAATAAAATCTGTGACAAACATCTTCTATTGTAAAGCAGGAAACAGTTCCATCCAAAGCAATCTACCTAGAATCTTCATAGCAAAGCAAACAGTTGTAAAAACTACCTGAAGCAGAGTAACAATATATATACGGGCTCAGGGTGTTGTGGGACTGCCAGGCGACATCATGGTCCTTAATTTTCCTACTTTAGTTAAAGGTTCTACTACTCCGTAGTCAGTACATCCTCCCACCCCTAGACTATACCTAATTTGGTAGTAATATATGCATGAGATCGGAATCTCATGCACAGTGGACTTTTGAGATACCCCACTGTTCAGCCAGCCTTATTATTGTGAAAATGGTTAGCTGCAGCATACCCCGCTCGCGGAGCTGCAGATGAACAACATGGTACCTATGTATGAGGTCCTGATGTTTTTAGGCTTTTTCAGCTTTGATTGGTGTGTATCGGTAACAAATTGTTGACAGACACGTCACTCTTGGAAGGTTAGACACCTTACTGTCCAGTGACGCCGTAATCCAGTACTGCGGAGTACAGTGATCATTTTTCTCGGCGATTCTGTAGCTGAATTCGTTGAATCCCAACATTCCTGAATTTCTGAATTCTTAAGATTAGAAGAAGTTGGTCGTCATCTGGAGCATTGAGATTACAGTTCAGAACGGTAAATATTTCGACAAGTGGTCTATCGCCCTTTTCGATTTCCAGAATGTTGGCACAGAAGCCACGACGTCGACACCGCTTTCGAATCCACTGGCATAGACGAGGTGATCAGGGAGATAGTCATGGGGCTCCGCAGACAACAATCCCTAGAAACAAGACAGATGATGCGACGGCATGGACAGGTAAGCACTAGTTGTCCAGAATCCTCACCACAGTGGCCAGAAACATGCCACAATTGACATGTACACAGGTAATATTGGCTTTGAGTCGTTTTTTGAGAATAGATCTGGGGATGAGAGACTGTCCAAAGCGCAACAACGGTTGCGTGATGCAACCTTGGAACTCAAGGATGCCCTTCAGGACTACGCAAAACAGCACCCGGACAGATCACATGAAATTTCAGTCATTGATAACAAGGATTTGGCAACAGCTATGGAGGAGGCTGGAAAGAAACCACAGCCTGAAGAAACGTTCGGACGACTGATAGAACAGGTAGTGGAGAGCCGTGTTCAGAGAAGACAAAGGAGGTCTGGCAAACTGGCTTCTTGCATGACCAGGGTATACCCTATCGCGACTCTTGTATTAGGACTCGTCTCGTTCAGCGCGGATGCAGCAGGTTTTATACCATTGAAGTTCGCCGTCAATGGTCTGAACATAGTTCTCTCCAATGCTGTGGACACGCATAATCGAGCAGACGACATTGTCAAAGAATTAGAGGTGATCAACAATTACGGACCATATCTGAGAAAGCTGCGTGAGCTGGACGCTAGCCATCACGTCTTGGTGCAAGCAACGGACCTGCTCACCGCGATGACAAGGTTCTTGCGAACGAGTATTTCGTATCTCGAGTCGCACTATTTGCAGAGAGTAATTGCTGACACAATTGGGCAGAAAATGGCGGAGAGCCGACAGGCCCTAGTGGATGCCCGGAACCAGCTAGACCAAGCGATGATCAACGAGATGGGGACGACCTTGCTCAAACGGAGAGGAGAAGAACAAATTGACACTCGCGTTCATATCGAAGCTTAAGTTCAGGGAGAAGCAGGATGGATACTGGAACCGACGGATGCCAGGTGCTGGGCAGTGGATCTTGAATGACGCAAGATTCAAGAGCTGGGAAGACGGAAGTTGCGACCCTGAGATCCTCTGGTGTCATGGACTGCGTGAGTTAAAAGTCTTCTTTGGAGGCAGCATTTCTCGCCCGCTGACATAGCAGTCAAGCCGGAGCTGGTAAGACCTTCATAACGTAAGTCTACCCCGGTATTATCGTTGCAGGCTTTTTTGACTCTTTCCAGATCCGTGGTCGTGAGGCACCTTGAAGACCGCATAAAGCGCGAGAGTATCCAAAACGAGATCAAGAGTGGCCTCGCGTATCTATACTGCGACTTTACCAACCAAAGAGAGCATACTATCGTTGGTCTCATCTCGAGTCTTGCTCGACAGCTGGTCGAATCACGGGGCCATTTGTCACCAAATCCCCTCATGCGGGAGGCCAATGCGTTCTACCAAAAATTCCAAGGAAGATTACCAGGGCTTATGGATTTTAAGCAACTCCTGAAGGACCTTGTTGGACATCTCGACAAGACCTTCGTTGTGATCGATGCGTTAGACGAATGCGCCGAATTCGACGAAGATGGAGGCTCAAATCGCGAGACCCTTATCAACGTCTTGCTCTCTCTGCCCGTGCGACTTTTGGTCACATCGCGTCATTATTCCACTATTGAGATTCTCTTCAAAGACGCAAAAACACTGGAAATTTCGCCGGACCCGGATGACATCAAATCTTATGTCCACTGGCGGATTTTTGATAGGCATTACGGGAGCCCTATGCTGGCCAGTCTAATACAGGACAGCCCATCTCTTCAAGATACCATCACTGAGACCGTGTTCGACAAGTGTTCTAAAATGTAAGTTTGCGAGAGCTTCCGAGATGCACTCTAGCTTACTGTCATATAGTTTCAACCTGGCCCGTTTACAGATGGATCACATCCAGCGATGTCACAGTGTAGGAGCGGTTCATGATGCATTAGCAACGCTGCGGACAACCCAACGGGAGTTTTATGACATGTCATGGGATCGCATCGAGAAAAGCCGTGGATATGGCGAGCAATACCACCTTGGTTTCAGGGTCCTCGCCTGGATTCTCCGCGCCAAACGGCCCTTGAAAGTCGACGAGATCCAAGATGCTTTAGCGGTCAGACCAGACCGTTACTCCGCCTCGGAGCATCCATTGTACAAGACCGCAGAGCATGTGTTGGTAGATGCATGTGCTGGTCTCGTGATCATCGAGCCAGGGAGCAGGAATATGACCTTTGCACATCCAACAATCAGGGAATACCTTGACGATGTATGCTCGAGTGGAAAGTTCCCCTTCGACGTCGAAGTAGAGCTTGCCCGGACATGCCTCACCTATCTCTCCTACGACGTTTTCTGCGAAGAAGGAGCCTGTAGCGATGATGAAACGTTGACCGCACGGTTTAAGAAATATGAATTTCTTCCCTATGCGTCGCGACATTGGGCAGAGCATCTGCGTGGCGCGCCGGAGATGTCACTCCGTCCCTTGGTCATGGCCTTTCTCAAGGATGAGCGCCTGCTTTCATCTGCCGTCCAAGCCAAGGAAACAAAACAAAGTCGCTTCACCTATGTTGGATATAGCCAGAATTTCAGCAAAGGGATAAAAACTTTAGGCGCTGCCGCCTTATTTGGCTTAAAGAACGTAACCGAAGTACTGATCAATGGGGGGTTCAGTGTCGAGGAAAAGGACGACAAAGAGAGAACTCCACTGATTCTGGCCGCGAAGGAGGGACATGACGGGATTGTCAAGTTGCTGCTTGACCACAGCGAAGCTGATGCCAAGGCTACGGATGAAGATGGGTGGACGGCGCTGCATTCGGCCGTGACGGGAGGACACGACAAGGTAGTAGATGTGCTACTCGAATCTATCTCCAAGATCGACATCAACGCACGAGATAGCAGTGGGTTTACAGCATTGCATCAGGCGGCTATGCAGGGAAACAAGGAAATGGTGGAGAAATTACTTAACAAACAGGCGGATCCTAAGATAAAGGACAACCACGGATGGACCCCGTTAGATTCGGCAGTGCCAGCAGGATACGAGTCGATCGTCCAGCTCCTTCTAGCGCATGGGGCCGACGTCAATTCTAGGGACGAAGAAGGATGGACCGCGCTGCATTGGGCCGCACCGCAGAACCACATAGGAACAGTACAGTTACTTCTCCAAAATAATGCCGATGTTAACGTGCAAAGCCACGAGGGACGGACGGCACTCCACTGCTGTGCTCAAGATGGATCCGAAACAATCATGGAGATGTTACTTCGCAAGGGGGCTGACCCTAATATACCAGATGAAAATGGATGTACGGCGCTCCATGGAGCCGCTGCGAAAGGACGTGAAAGAATGGTGCGGTTGTTGTTGCAATACGGTGCCAACCCCAAGGCTGAGGATAAAGACGAATGGACACCATTGCACGCAGCTGCTGTGAGAGAGCAGGAGGCAGTCGTCCAAGTGCTGCTTGACCTAGTGGACAATGGAAGGCAGGTCGTCGATTCCATATATCTGGATCTGAGCGATATCCGCCAGCGAGTGGCACTAGAGGAACTTGCTGAAGAGAAAGAGATTTATTCTGGTCCGCTTAGTGGTGTGCGCGAGGCTGCCGCTGAGAAGCGTGTTGATAGGATGCAGACGTTGCTGGGCAGGGGAGTTGATATTAATGAAATGAGCGATAGAGGATGGACGGCTTTATCTGTGGCGGCCAGTGACGGGAACGAAAAGATGGTGCGACTGTTACTCGACAACGGAGCCCACGTCAACGCAGTTGGAATACGAAAACTGACACCGCTACATTGGGCAGCGCAGAATGGCAATAAAGAGGTAGTGCAGATGTTGCTTGAGAGAGGTGCAGATATCGATGCAAAAGATGAAGGAGGACGGACAGCACTTTACATGGCAGCTGTGCAAGGATATAACGCAGCCATGCGACTGTTGCTGAAGCATGGGGCCGATGTCAACGCGAAAACAAAGAAAAGCCGGACACCTCTCATCAACGCCACCTACAAAGGCGAGGCGACCACGGTCCGGCTGTTGCTAGAAGCGGAAGCCGACACTGAGATCAGGGATAGTGAAGGGTTGACGGCGCTGCTGTTGGCAGCGGAAGGAGGACATGATGCCGTAGTCAGTCTCCTACTTGATCACAAGGCAGATATAGAAGCCAAGGGCCCCGACGGATCAACAGCATTGCTGCGGGCCACTCGAGAAGGATATTACACCATCGTAAAGCGGCTGCTCAAGCATGGGGCGAACATCGAAGCCCAGGATAACAACGGATTGACTGCGCTTATGATAGCCATGCAACAAAAGGATGAACGCATTGAGCGGTTGCTCATTGAAAAGGGTGCGGATCCACCTCCGGACTATTATGGGTTCATGAAATTGTTCGAATGCTGCGGTGAAGCAACCCCTAACCAGAGTCAATGTCATTATCCTGATGTATTTTCGGAGGAAATACAAGCCTCTCTGCGAGACTAGCGGTGTTCTCCACAAGCACTGAAGCATGAGTGGCTGTAGATCAACTATGTAAACCCATACCAGGACTTTGGGTTGGGGCTTGATGATTCCTGCTTCCTCTGAGGGTTGTGTTCTTCACAAAGAGGGCTTGATTAATCAATCAATGACACAAGCTTTGCAATATATGTCAGTGTCAATGCTTAATGCAGTATGGCATTGCTATGAAGGATGGACGATGAGATGATGATGCCTTTGTCCATGAGCCATTGAAAAGATCGTGTTTAATCAAGAGGAACATCCTATCTCTGGTTTCACTTACATTATATCAGCAAACGTAGTACTTCCTAATTAGGTTTAGGTTCATACTCGTGACAGATACATCACGTGACAAGCCGACGCCGGACCAAGTTTTTCCCTAGACTTTCCGAGCGTCAACTCCCAGCCTGGCCCTTGGGATCCGTCCTGACCAGACGATCCATCTGTCCCACCACTACGCCCGGTCGGCCATTGGACTTCGTCGCCTGCACCAGCGACGCGCATCGTTGTCTGTCGTTCTTGCCCTCGCATCCTTTTCCTCCGGTGGCCAGTTGGAAAATGCCCGTCACGGCGTCCCGTGCCGTGCTGCGGCGGCAGTCGCAGTTTCTGTTCCGCAGGACCGCCGTCCGACACAACTCTTCCCAGGCGGCCTCCAAGGCCAAGGAGACTGCCTCGTCTGCCGCCTCCAAGGCGTCCGAAGGCCTGTCCAAGGTCTCGGCGACCGCCGGCCCGGCAATTGCGAACGCTGCGCAGAATGTCGGCAGCGCCCTCAGGAAGATCGGCGGGAGAACCGGCCGAGTCATCGCCTTCATTGACTGTAAGCATGTCCTTGCCATCTCCTCGCCCTCGTGGCGGTCTCTCGATGGGTGAATTTTGCAGACAGGTCCGGAAGTTGAGAAGGATCCTTGTTTCTGCATCTTCCTCCTAGCGGATCGCTCGCTGATTAATGCAACCCTTTACTGACACTATGACCTTTTTTTTCTAGCATTAATACCTCCCACCATCTACTACTCGAAGGTCGGCCTTGAGCTTGCCAAGCTCGTTGTCCGCGGTCAGAACATGGCGCCTCCGTAAGCGACGTCTTGCTCTGGAACCTCATCAGGTTCCCGTCAGCTGACATTCCTGTGCAGAAGCCTCTCCGCCTTCCAGGCGTACTTCCAGCCTCTGATCAACGGCATCCGCAACCCTTCGACTCTGAAGAACCTCTACATTTCCCCGCAGGACATCCTGATCCGGATACGCAACATGGACAAGAAGGAGCTGGCTTTCGTTGGCGTGACTGCTGCCGAGGTCCTGGGATTCTTCACAGTCGGTGAGATGATCGGTCGACGCAAGATTGTTGGATACCGGGGCAAGCCCGCCCACGCAGATGCGCACTAGATAGAGTCTGAAGAAGCGCGAAAAAACAAACTCGCATCCGCCTGACACTGCCGTTTCCTATCCTTTCCTTTTTCCTTTTTCTTTTTTTCGTCACAGCGTCTTGTACTACTGTATGATAGACGATGGAATATAGCTGCATTCTGTCCTGAATATGTTCCCTGCATTTGGCACGGAGGTTGCCATTTACAACAGCTTGTCCCTGATTTATGCCGACTGTGTTGAGTATGGCATGCCCGTGCATGGTTACGATATGTTGGGATAGATGACATTTCCCTTCCGGGTCATTAATTTCCCAGCAATATTACAGTCAATTGGGCACAGCAATGGCGATGCTTCAATCAGTCCTTGGATAACAAGGCAATCAATGTTGGTCAGCGGTCGAGCATCGATTAGCGGCATGCTCTGCGTATATATCCTGAATAAGACATGTTGGTGAAATTAGGTAGTTATGATTTTTATTTCTAAGAAATAAATAATTTTCAATCTCTCAAGCAGAATGGAATACGTAAATGCATAATCTTTGCCTGTCTGGATGTGTTCCTGAGGAAACTGTGCAGGGTGCTTTGGCGGCATCTGATTGGTCCGGAGCGGAAGTGGGAAGAGTGTTCCTCCGCGAAACTTTTTTCTTAGCAAGTTGATTGATGCGCAACATCACATAAAAATAAACGTCGCAAGCACAACAGCTTCTTGAAAGAAAGAAAGAAAAGAAAAGAAAAAGAAAAAGATAGCATACAGATATCCAGTCCTGGTTCTGTATAGATGTTCTTCTCAGGATGGACGCATTCAGGCTGCTGACGCGGTCGACGAAACTAAAGTCGATATCCGGGAGGCAGAGCACCGCGACCCCATTACAAGGAGGCCGCCTGCCTTCAGCCGGCAAGGCGGAGAACCCGCAGCTGTTTCGCGGCTCGTCAGCAGCGGAGGAACAGCAGCAGTCGAAGAAGAGGAAGCGAGAGGAGGATGGCGACGCGAATGAGAATTCTGACGCAGAGGACGATGTCAATTTGGATTTCTTTAGCTCCGCAAAGGGCCTGTTGTCGGGCAATGCGAAGGACTCCAAAAAGAGGCCCAGAAAGGAACATGCTGACGGGCAGAGTGTCTCTGATTCGGATTCAGAGGGCGAAGATGCACAGGTGATGGATGAATCTCAACGACGGTCCATCCTCAAAACGCACAAGATCAAAGTCACCGATCTGAGGGACCTCGAAGAGATCCTGCCCGTCGCCAAGTCTGAAGACGCGACAAAGGAAAAGGAGAAAAAGAAGAAGAAGAAAGAGAAGAAAGAAAAGAAAGAAAAGTCGGCTGTTCCTGCGCTGACGAAAAAGCAGCAGAAGGAACTCCGTCGCTTGTATCCTGAACCGCTGGTTTCCTTTCAGCAGCTGCGGAAGAAGTATCGCATCTCGAGACGACTGGCCGAAAACATCGCCGAGCAGGGCTTCTCTGTGCCGACGGAGGTGCAGATGGGAAGTCTGCCTCTGCTGCTGGGCCATTCGCCGTACTCTGGCGAGACTCGGCCTGCGGAAACTCCAGAGCCAGATCTGGCGGTCGTGGCTCCGACTGGCAGTGGAAAGACGCTCGCCTTCATGATACCATTGATCACGAAGATTGTTCGCCATCACCATGAGCATCCAGGGAAGCGTGAGATATTTGCTGTCATCGTCGCGCCGACCAAGGAGCTTGTTTGGCAGATTGTGAACGAAGGGCGCAAGCTGGCTCTTGGAACGGGAGTGAAGATCACTGGCATGAAGAAGGGGATGCAAGTTCTCGAGCGTACGGACGACGATGATGAACCATTAGAAGAAGAGAGGGAAGAAGACAATCGGGAATCTTCCGAATCAGAAGATGAGAGCGACGATGACGCCGATGCCAACGCTAACGGAACGACGCGATCTGAGAAAAAGAAAAAGCCCCGACGAAAGAGCACGATAACCAAGAGCGATATCCTCGTGACGACGCCGCTGCTTCTGGTCAACGCTCTGTCCGCAAACCAGACGAAGAGCGTCGCGCCAATGCCTTCGATCAGAAACCTGGTCTTGGACGAAGCCGATGTGCTCCTGGACCCTCTCTTCCGCGAGCAGACAACCAGCATATGGAGTGCTTGCACCAATCCCCAGTTGCGTGTCTCCATGTGGTCGGCGACGATGGGCTCCAGCATCGAGCAGCTCATCAAATCGATCATCCAGGATCGACGGACGTCTCTTGGCCTGACTGATAAAACACCCCTGATCCGGGTTGTCATCGGGCTGAAAGATACCGCCGTCCCGAATATCACCCACAAGCTCATCTATGCGGCCACCGAGCACGGCAAGCTGCTTGGTCTCCGACAGTTGATTCATCCCACTGCGACGATTGCTCCGCCGGAGACTCGGCTGAGACCGCCCTTCCTCATCTTCACCCAGACAATTCCACGTGCTGTGGCACTGCATTCTGAACTGCTCTACGATATCCCCCCCGAGGCAGGCGGCTCCTCGCGCATTGCCGTGCTCCATTCAGAGATGTCGGAAACCCGACGGTCCGAGATCATGAAAGGGTTCCGCAAGGGCGAAATCTGGGTGATAGTCACGACGGACCTCCTGGCCCGGGGCGTCGACTTCCGGGGCATCAACGGGGTGGTCAACTACGACATCCCGACGTCGGCCGCGGCGTACGTCCACCGCGTAGGGCGAACAGGGCGCGCAGGACGCGAGGGCGGCATCGCGGTGACGTTCTACACGAAGGAAGACATCCCCTACGTCAAGCCGATCGCGAACATGATCGACATGAGCGAGAAGCTGCAGGGCAAGCCGGACAGCGAGAGATCGGTGCAGAAGTGGCTGCTGGACGCGCTGCCGGACCTCAGCAAGAAGGACAAGAAGGAGCTGAAGCGCCACGGCGTCAAGGCCCGACAGGCATCCGCCAAGCTCGTCGACGCCAAGGAGCGCGCAAAGACGCGGATCAGCACGAAGAGCGGCTTCGATCGCCGGAGGGAGAACAAGAGGAAGGCGGCGATTGCGAGCAGTCGCCAGAAGAAGCTCCGGGCGATGGAGGGGTCTAATAATAACGATAATAACAGCGGCGATGAGGAATGGGAGGGGTTTGACGAGTGAGGATGGTACAGTACATACAACTGTGTCAGAAAATGTATGCATCTATGTTTGTACTGTATGTATATACACAACACCAAAATGCAGCAGATAATTGAATTAATTAACACATAATCTGGCATACGTATGTATGTACAGTACATACATGTTGTTAGTCGCGATTAGACCATGAGATGATGCTCTCTCTCGCACTACCACACTCTGCCGCCGTCCAGTGAACTAACTCATTATGAAATGTGAAATGTGAAATTATGGTCCTCCCCAACGGCAGAAAGCACTTAAGTGCCAGTCGACTCAAAAAGGAGGGAGGGAACACGGCTGAAGTTGGCAGATAATGATAATCTCAAAGATTAATTATATTGTTCATTCCCTGACCAATGCCAATGTCCTATGTATGATGGCAAAGCAAAGAGGAAAGACATGACTACATACCTCTAATATAGTCTGTCTGTAAGTAGGAGGAAATGACGTCCTTTTTTTTGTTTTGTTTTTTCAGCGACATTTGTTGAGATACACCGAGTTTGATGATGTGGCAAAGCGTTTCTAAGTGGAATTGAAACCCACGAAAACTGCAGCGCCTACTAACTAAATGAGGACGTCGTTGATAATACCCCCCTACGTATATACATACATGTACATGTACGTATTGGATTAATAATTAGCAATGAATTGAATTAGGTATGTACTGTACAATGTACACTGTTATGGATAATTATAGCCATACACATCTCTATTTCGCCCAGCCACTAACTTCTCTCAAACCAAACTCCTTAAAGCCCTTCTTGTGCATAATCTCCAGAATTTCATTCAAGTCCTGAGACCTCGTAATCTCCTCAACATCGTCACCCATCTGATCCCAGATGTAGAAATTGCTGCCGGACTGGAACATATACAGCCCCTCGCCAGTCTCCGGAGCGCTGCACATGATCGGTTTGGGTGACTCCAGGCCACGTTCTCTGGCCATTTGCGAGCCAATGCCCTTGTCGTCGGCCCAGTAGAAGTCAAAGTCGAGCTCGTCGGGGTCTGTTGTCCAACCTTTTTGGGGTGTGATCTTGGATCATAGATAGATAGGTCAGCGCAATGGGGCTCACTGAGCTCTACTGTACATACATACAGGGTGGGTGGGCACGTACATTTTCTGATGAAGCCATGGAGCTCCCGGTAAGTATTAATCTGTCCAGGGTGGACTTGTCTATAGAAGCGCCGAAAGACAGAAAGAGAATAAGGCCAAGTTCTCAAACTGAGATGGGTGGCGGTCAGTCAAATTAGATAGTATTTGATAGCGAGTGGATGGAGAAAGAGAACATGAATGAGTCAATGTGCTCAGCTCCATGTACCACACCTAGGTAGTTGCCTGACCAAGCAATCGTGGATCCGGAGAGTTACTGTCAAGTGCCATGATCACACGTGACTAACTACCCTTATTCTTATCGAAACTTTCATATCAATATCGCTCTCTGACGTCTACTCTATAGTCTAATCTCTAGTCTATCATCTATCGTCGTGACTTCGTCTCTCATGCAATCAACATCCACTCTAAAGCTTCTCGCTCCATCCCCAAACAGACCACCAGCAACGGACTTCAATTGAATTGCCGTCGGCACCTTCCCAATCGTCGTATCCGACTTCTTCTCCCTGGTCGACTATAGCCAGGCCAATTTCCTCCATCCGACGTCGGAATTCCTGTACCTGCGGTAGGTAGGCGTCCCTCAATGGCATTTCCATCACCACTCGCGCGCCCAAACCTCGGCTGAGCCAGCGCTCGATCGTCTGGACGAGCCATCGGGGATGTTCTGGGGAATACACTGGATCCGCAGCCAGGATGATATCATAACGCTCATCTTTCGTGGGAAGTCGATCTGGAGTTATGGACCAGTCGAGAACGCCGGTTGTGACAGTTGTATTTGCCTTGCTTAGCAGTTCGGAGTTCAGGCTGACATTATGGGCGAGGTTAGGAACGATAGAGGGCAGATCTGTCAGATGAACGGTAGCGGAAGCGCCACGAAGAACAGCAAAAGACAGCCCGACCAGCCCGGTCCCCGCACCTAGTTCCAAGGCTCTGACCGTCTTGTTTTCTCGCTGTAAGGTAGACCCCGATGGGACAAGTTCCGGAACGGACTCGAGGATGTTATGCAGCCGTTGGGATAAGAGATACGATGAAACCCATGTCTTCAAACCCAAGTTATCGGAGGTAAGAGACGGCTCATGCAGAGTCAGAGTGATTTCTTCGTTCGAGGATGTGGGGATGTTGAAGACGCGAGATAATGCCGGCATGGCTGAGACAACAGGATGTCAGCACCAATTTCCCCCAAGGACGCAAGGCTAAACACCTACCAGCTCGACCAGAGCGCTCGCTGAGTCGTGCTGCCGCCGCATCCCAGACCGCTTCTCGCTGCTCATCCGATTCCAACCATGTTAAAGGGCTGGAGATAATGGAAGTCAGATATCGCGAAACTCCTGCTGGTAGAACCGTCCGCTGCTTTGCCGCATCGCGAGCCTTGCTCCCGAAACTTCGTGGCTGGATTGCCAGCAATTCTAGGGTTTTGAGAAGGTCATCTGCGGACGGCTTGGTATAGAGCTGAGGTAGGTCAAGCACTGTAGTTCTTCAACACAGCATCCACACTTATCAGCTTATCAATCCATAGCACATCCTCGTCGGTGGAAATGAAAGGAGGGGGAGTGGGGAAAAATGGATTATACTGTACCATGAAGAGGCTCGTCACTGTCGGCGCTGATCATAATGCCAAGGTCCAGAAAATAGCGTAGCGAGCTTGACGAGACATAGCCGATTATTCGCAAGATCTTTCCCCGCCTGGAGACGCCAGAGAAGGATTTTATCGGCCTGGGAAAGGGCGGAATCAATTCACGATGGAGAAAAAAAGGTCTCCGTTTCCCAAAATGGAAAGGCCGGCGCCATCCCGTGGGTCTCTTTCGGGATCGGATTCGTCCCGATATCTGGCTATCGATCGGTAAACCGCAGCGCGGAAGCGATGACAAAATGGGAAATAAGTGAATAGTGACACAAAAAAAGATCTCCATTTCAGACGGAAAGAAGACAATGACACAGACTGGTATATAAGAATATAAGAACCAAAAAACGCATAACACCCCCCAAATTCGTGAATTCCTAGACGCCGCATCAAAACGCCAACTGGAAAACTCCCGTCGTATCGGCAATACCCTCAACTTAGTGTCGCTTTGAACCCCTGATATGCTTGCTCAATATCGAATGCCAGCTCTCGCGCCTGCTCCTCGCTCAGTTCTTCTGTGGCCCGCATCTGGTTCAGCGTGATGAGCCACTGGATGATCTTGCCCCGATTCTCAAAGTCTCGATCCGTCACCTTGTTGACTGACTGGATCACCTCCGACAGCAGCGGGTGAAGGGCATCCTTCGACACCATGTTCAATTTAAGCGCATCCAGGAAGGTAATGAAATTCTCAGTGGCTGTCAGGATAAGACTGCCAGAGGCACCGCCGGAGGGAGCCGCGCCGGACGCGCCGTTGCTTGGTGTATGAGTGCCATGGGGAGCTTGCTCGACAGTTGCCGGTAAGCCGATCCGGAGACGTTCAGTGGCTCTGGGACATTCCAACTGCGCATGTTAGTGTGAGACGTGACGACGGGACCAGAGAGGCCTACTCCCCAAGTGCGCTTGAAAGTGTCGAGGTCGACAAACTCACGTGCGACCGCTTCATCGCTCAAAGTGGACTTGTACTGCTTGAGAAGACGGGCGCACGTCTCCGTGTACTCTGATTCGGAGATGGCATCTCTGATATAAGCCTTTTCTAGCCCATCCAGCGTCACGATAATGCTGTAGATTTCGGCCAGCGATTCATACAGGTCCCGCTCCGCAGAGCTGGACGCAAGCTTCACTTCCTGCCGCAAAGCATCTGTCAATCAAGCTGCAGGGACAAAGAAAAAAGTATTACATTGAAATGAACTCACTTCATCAAGATTAATTGACGCTGACAGAGCCGGATTGGGCGTAAAGCTGTATGGCGTAGGCGCATAGGACAGAGGGCGCTGGGAATACATGGCGCCTGGTGACGGCAGCGACTGTCGAGGCGGGCAGCGCGGGTTACGCCCACGAGGAAGGCGGGGAGCGGCCGGTGGTCCGTGCGGCCGTTTTCTGCCGGGCACTTTTTTGCTAAAATTTCATGCGCAGAACACCAACTTTTCTGCACAGCACACGACCCAGCAGTCGACAGCCCCAATTCTACAGCACCTTTCGCTGTAGAGCGACTGTGTTTAGCCACAATGGGCAGCAAACTGAAGAAGTCGACCAAGAAATTCGAGAAGAAACATCTGCACGATGTGCTCGAGCGGCGCAAGGAAATCGCCAAAATCAAGCAGCGGCAGCAGCTGAGAGAGAAGAAAAAGGCGAAAAATGCCGAACTGCGGGAGAAGGCTGCTGCGGAGCGCCAGGAAGACCCCAAGGAGCAGGAGAGGGAGAAGGCCTTTGCGGAAATGAACGTCGACGACTTTTTCGCCGGCGGGTTCGATATCCCTACGGAAAACGGCAAGAAGGCGCAGAAGAAGGACGTGACGCCGAAAACCGGAAAGCGGAAGCGGACGGAAGATCAGGAGGATGAGGCCTCGCAGTCAGGAAGCGCAGAGAGTGAGGGCTCAGCAGTGGAGAGTGACGATGACGACGATGCGTCCTCTCAGGCCAGCAGTGTGGGCGACATCGAGGAACACAAGGGACAGCTGGCAGCGTTGAAGGAGAAGGACCCGGAGTTCTACAAGTATCTTCAGGAAAATGATGCCGAACTACTGGACTTCGGCGATCATGGTGATCTGGCGGAGGTTGATGAACTCAGCGATGCAGAGGAAGAGGGCCCCGCCAAGAAGAAAAAGAAGAAAGACGAAGACGAATCGGAGGACAACAAGCTCACCCTTGCGATGGTGAAGAAGTGGCAGAATTCCATGCAAGAACAGCATTCGATGCGGGCAATGCGGCAGGCAGTGCTAGCTTTCCGCTCCGCAGCCTATATGCACGACGCGGACACCCAGAACACCAGATACTCCATCTCTGATCCCGATGTGTACCATCAGGTGCTGGTCACTGGTTTGGAAATGGTGCCCAAGGTCCTGGCACACCATTTGCCGGTGAAGGAGACCGCATCGGGCAAAGTCAGAGTATCGCTCGATTCGAAGAAGTTCAAGACCCTGTCACCGCTCATCAAGTCCCATACCTATTCCATCCACCAGCTCCTTACTAGCCTGTCTGACGCGCCCACCCTGAAGTTGACTCTCTCGTCGATCGAGCCCATGCTGCCATACCTCCTACAGTTCCGGAAGCTACTCAAGGTGCTAGTCAAGACCGTGGTCGGCATTTGGTCGGATTATTCCAACACGGAAGCCACCCGGATTACGGCATTTCTCCTCCTACGTCGCCTGATGGTGATTGGAGATGCTGGGATCCGGGAAGCGGTCTTGAAAGCCACATACGAGGGTGTTGTCAAGGGAAGCCGCAACACGACGGTCCACACGCTTCCGGGAGTCAATCTGACGAAAAACTCGGCTGCAGAGATCTGGGGAATTGATCAGAATATTTCTTACACGACGGGCTTCACTTTCATCCGCCAACTGGCGATTCATCTCCGGGGAAGCATTACAAACCCGACTAAAGATTCTTACAAGACCATCTACAACTGGCAATATGTGCACTCGCTTGACTTCTGGTCCCGGGTGCTCTCGCAACATTGTGATGCCCTGACGGAGGCCAAGGCTGGGAAGCAATCTGCACTGCGACCACTTATCTATCCTGTGGTTCAGATTACCCTCGGTGCGATGCGCCTAATTCCCACGCCGCAGTATTTCCCACTCCGCTTCCAACTCACCCGTGCTCTACTGCGGATCTCTCGTACGACGGGCACCTACATCCCACTGGCTCCTGCGCTCTTGGAAGTGCTCAATTCGGCTGAGATGCGCAAGAAACCCAAGTCCAGCACCCTCAAGCCCCTCGATTTCAATACGAACATTCGTGCACCGAAATCATACCTCCGCACCCGCGTCTACCAAGATGGTGTCGGCGAGCAGGTCGCGGAACTGCTATCCGAATTCTTCGTCCTCTGGAGCAAGCACATTGCTTTCCCAGAATTGTCCCTCCCCGTCGTGGTGATGCTGAAGCGCTGGCTCAAGGAGGTGGTATCTCGTACGAGCGGGAACAAAAACGGCAAAGTCAATCAGATGATCCTGGTGCTCGTGCAAAAGATCGAGCTCAACTCGCGATGGATCGAGGAGCGGCGCTCCAAGGTTACGTTCGCGCCAAAAGATCGGGCTGAGGTGGAGTCTTTCCTGAAGGACACCGACTGGGAGACGACCCCACTCGGTGCGTTTGTCAAGACGCAGCGGAAGTTGCGTGAAGAGAGGGCGGCACTTATGGAAAAGGGTAGACAGGAGGAAGAGAAGCGGAGGAGGGAGAATGGAGACGAGGACGAACTGATGGAGGATGTGGTAAGTGACGACGAGGATGGCGAAGATGAGGTGGAGGAGGATTCTGACGATGACGACGAGGAGGACGAGGAGGAAGAGGACGATGAATAGTTCTGCCATGTGGCAGATTTAACTTAGGGTCGATATGTGCGGGCTTTCTACGTACTGCACATCTCATCTTTCGTACATTCCCTTTTTTTTTTAGATCATTTCTTGTATTGTATATGGTCCAAGGACTTGACTACTCTGGGGCACATAAAATTGATTTGACGTCCGTTTGTTTTCCTGAATTATCAACCACTGTACTCGGTAACACACCGGCTGTGCGTAGTAAACAAAAATGTTGTGCGACGATTTCATAGACTAGTACCTCTTTGGTCTAGAGTCTCTGCAGACAAGGGACATGTGATAATAATAGCATTTAATAGATTAATTAATATATCAACGGGGGAATATTGATAATTGTCATCGGCGAGACGATCATGCTTGGCCGGCGGGGCCGGATCCTGCCTCCCCAGCTAGGAAGCAGACTACACACCGCTTTCTTTTTTCATTCTTTCACAAAAAGGACCCAGCGCCCTGCTGTAAGAAGCTGCTGCGTCGAAACTCCTCTTCTCCTCCCTCCTATCACTTCATGAAATCCATTGACTCCATTCATCTCTGATTCTTCCTCTCTAACAATGTCTTGGATCTCTTGCGTGTGGGACCCTGAGACAATCGGGTCTTACGGGTAGATCTTGAGCGCGCGCCGTTGCCGAGAACGAAACAGTCGAGAGAGCAATTCGCAGCTTGCTCATCTGAACAGTCAAAGGGGACTGCTACTCTGGCTTTTTGTTGAATTATATTCTTTTTTTCTTTTTGCCTTTCGACAGGAAAGGGTGTAAGGATAATTCGATCTAAAAAAAAATTCATACAGTCCCCCACCACCTATCAGTATGGCTGGTAAGTTCCCATTTATTCAGTGATAAATCGCCCAAGTTATTAAACGCCTTCTGCACACTTGTATCTTATTATATATGATACTGTGTATATCCACCTGCTAATGTGATATGAGAAGGGTGGCGAACCTCTCTCTTCCGCAGCATGCGGAACGTGCTGCCTCCTCTCAACTTTCTCACCTTGCACTATATCTACTTCATCATGATGAGCCTCGTCTGGAGTGTAGTCTTCTGGGGCGCAGCAGAACCCTTTCGGAGCGTCAGCTACACGGACTCGTTGTTCCTGTGTATGAGTGCCATGACTGGAGCCGGATTAAATACGGTATGTCTTCTTTCCTTTCTGATTTGCGTTCGAGTCCTGCTTTTGATGGATCAATTACTCATATATGTTAGATAAATCTTTCCACTTTGACATCCTTTCAGCAGGCGATGCTCTTCGCCCTCATCCTCCTGGGATCCCCAATTCTGATATCGAGCACTGTGCTCTTTGTACGAAAGCGGGCTTTCGAGTCCAAATTCAAGGGCATTGTTGAGGAACATGTTGCCCGGAACAGTTCAACTCATGGTCACCAGCATAGTCTAAACTTGCCTCTCACAAGGCTCAGGAGGAAGTCACATTCTGTGACGACCAAAAGAGATGTCGAAGATGCACCTGGTGGCGCCGTTGCCTCAGGCTCACAGTCTGCCCCTTTCGAAATTCAACGGTCAACTCGTGATGGTGCAGAGAACACACAGTCGTCTCCCACGAGCCTTCCTCACGATGTTGATCAGATCAGATCTCTGGACGACGACCAGCTCACATTAAGTGTCTCTTTCCGAGAAAGAGCAAGACACCATCGAGTTTTCCCGATGGCGGGCGTTGGGGCTCATCCTGATCTGCATCATCCGAAGGATGCAGTCCCTAACTTGATGGTCGACAACAGGAGACCGTCACTCATCAAAAGCGCCATCAAAGGCACCCAGAAGTACTTTTCTTCAAAAGGATTCATCTCTCGAAATTCGCAGTTTGTTGGCCTGACCCCTGCCGAGCGTGAGAAGCTCGGCGGAGTGGAATACAAGGCGATCTCATTCTTGTCCGTTATTGTCCCATTGTACTTCATCTTGTTTAACATCCTCGGCATCATCGGTTGTGGGAGCTGGCTCGCCGTGAATCGCCCAAGTGTTGCACGAGTCAATGGCCTGGCGCCATTCTGGACGGGGGCATTCTTTGCTGTTTCGGCTTTCGGCAACAACGGCATGTCTCTTCTTGATCAGAACATGACTGTTTTACAGACCAGGTTTGCATGACTTCTACGCAAGACATGTAGAGATGGCTAACAGGGTATAACAGTTCCTATATGTTGATCACGATGGGGATGCTGATCCTCGCGGGAAACACGCTCTATCCATGTTTTCTTCGGTTTATCATTTGGACCATGCGATGTCTTTTGCCGAAGGGCCAGTCATGGCAGGAGTGGAAGACTGTCCTTGATTTTATCTTGGACCATCCTAGAAGGGTGTGTTGGGATTTTAGTCAGAAATATACCAACTAATATGAATATTCTAACTGGGTGATAGGTTTATACGCATCTCTTTCCGGCGCATCACACCTGGTATCTGTTAGGCACGATCATTATTTTGAATGGAATTGATTGGCTTGGCTTTGAGATCCTGTCTATCGGAAACAAAAGTCTCGAAAGTCTGGGATCTTATCGAGTTCTTGACGGACTGTTTCAGGCCCTAGGTTAGTTGATGATCTCTAAATCTTATAACAAACATCTTGCTGACGCAACTCAAGCCGTCCGCTCGGGAGGCTTCTATGTTGTTACGATTGCCGACCTGAAGCAGGGGTTGCTTGTTCTTTATGGTAAGTTTGCCTTGCCATCGCCAGGTTTTACATAGATCATTCAAACTGATTTTCGACAGTTCTTATGATGGTCAGTTGTTGCCTGATATGATATATGACCAAGTGAAAAGAATACTGACATCAGGACGACCAGTATGTGTCAGCATATCCCGTCCTAGTGACGATCAGGTTAGTTATTCTTTTTTCTGGCGCATTAAAAGCCGCGTTACTTACTATACCGTCCCAGAAACACAAACGTCTACGAAGAACGCTCTCTGGGCATCTACGCCAACGACAATCTGGCCGACGACCAAAGACGGCATGCGTCCCTAGGCAGCATATTCGACCATATCAAAGTCCTGCTCTTCCATTCATCTAAGACTCCGGCGGACAACGGGGGGCCCGTGCTGGGCTTTGACGAGAACAACCCCTCGCGCAGCTACTTTGTCCGGCAGCAGCTCCGCTCCCAACTCAGCCACGACATCTGGTGGATCTGCCTGGCGATCCTGGTCATCACGATCGCGGAGTCGTCGAATTATGAGCGCGACCCGGTCGCCTTCTCGACGTTCAACATCATCTTCGAGGTCGTGTCCGCCTACGGCTGCGTGGGCATCAGCGTCGGGCTGCCGGACCAGAACTACTCGTTTTCTGGCGGGTGGCACACCATCAGCAAGTTGGTTCTTGTAGCGGTCATGCTGAGGGGCCGACATCGCGGTCTGCCCGTCGCCATCGACAAGGCAGTCATGCTCCCGGATGAGGCGCTGGCGTGGGCTGAGGAGGAAGATGCCGCCCTGCGGCTGGAGCGGTCTATGACACGGGCTGCTGCTGTCAGATCT